>NC_041361.1:16681310-16918810 GCF_900634415.1 Cottoperca gobio
GCATTAGTGCGTATACATACATTCTGATCCGAGTGGAAACCTCCGTCTGAGGAAACCATCAGTAGCTCCCGGCAGATGGAAGCATTTGTTTCCTCTGTCACTTCCTCTGTCTCATCCCTTCGTGTTCACACTCCCTCTCCCCGCTCAATGTTTTGCATGTTGTCTTCCCATGTCGTATGTTTGTGCGTGTACTCGCGTGCGTTTGTTTTTGTTGTTTCATGCGTGCCACATAGGTGTGAACAGGCTTATTTTGCCTAAGAGGCACAGTCACAGGTTGTCATGCATTTCTAAGACTGTGGGTGGCTTCAGCTCACATGGACCTCAACGCAGCATACCAAACATCTGTTGTGTAAGCCATTAACACCCCGCCATGAGAGTGTGAATTAAAAGGAAGAGGGATTTGAGTATATTGCTGTGTGTCTGCTAAACTGGATTGAGACATTCTGAGCGGCAGTTGTGGGTACAGTTTAAGTGTGCAGGGTGGATTGGATGCTGCAGAGGGTTTATGGCCGTGGTCTTGCCGGGGTTACAGACAGTGAGTATAGTGACTTAACATGCTTTTCACTGAGCCACAGTTCAGTCTGTTATTTTTAGGGCAGCATGTCATGAAACTATCCTTCTGGCGTTTCTTTAAAAAAAAACATGTTTCTTACCATACCTTACAGCTGTCTGAGGCTCTGATCTGAACTGAAATGCCTACAGGTTTTGATGTTAAAGGGAACGTTTAGATATAATAATATATGATAATAATAATAGGGATAGATTCATTCAAACCTATAATAGATTTTATGTATTTATTTATTTATTTATTTATATGACAGCACACATAATTAACTTGTGACGTTAACGAATGCTAATTGTGATGTCCATCCATTGTCAGGTTGATAATAACTTTTAGCTTAATTACCTTAACCTCAGATTATGTTTTCAGCTTTGGTTTGTCTGTCTGTCTATTTGTCACCAGGGTTACAGAGAAACTACAGGCCCGATTTTCATCACGCTTGGTGAAAGGGTGTAGCATGAGCCAGCAAAGAACCCATGTCAGTGTTGGAGCACATGTCATGAATACAGGCATTAGATAGGGCCTTTGTGCTGCACAAATTTCGGAACAACAACTCAGTAACAGATATCAACGTGTTGTTTAAACGCCCTGAGCAATAAAGCGTCCATGTTGTTTCAACATTACGTCTTAAAGCTCATGGATACACTGAAGTCGGAATAACAACTTCCTGAAAATGGGAGCATCTGGGGAGCATGTGAATGCACCATTGGCCTTGGCGGAGGGCTGCATTGCATTCAGAATTTACTTTAGAATCAGAATCAGAAATCCTTTATTAGTCCCACAACGGGGAAATTTACATTCTTACAGCAAAGACAAGAATAAACAAGTGAAACATATAAAGTAAAGTGTGGAGCGCACGTTAGTGTGCTTTTCTAACACAGGGGTATCAGTATGTTTGCTCGGGCTTTACTATCTTAAAGGCATTTTAAAGCTGCATCATTTTTTTCTCAACTTTGTTTTGGTTAACTACTGTTTGGCCCTTTAGCTGCTGGATGCATTATTCGTTCACCAACTAGTCGCTAACGTTGTCAGAGTGTGTTTGGTGCTGGGGAGGTTTTATCAGGTTGATGACATCAGAGTTTGGGGGCCTCAAAATCTAAACAATGAGTGAAAATATGAAACAGCGCAGCGTTAAGGATCGGGGACAGTCCTCCCCGTTATAGAATAGCACTGATTAGCACAGTGAGGGGGAAGAAAACAAGCCAACCTTTTATTTATTTTGTTAATGATGTAGTTATTTATTATTAATAACAGTATTTATAGCAGTAACTTTAATGAATACAATGTAATTACAATGCTTGATTTTGGTAGAGCTATTCTCCTGCTGACTACCAAACATAATAAATACAACAGCCAAAATGGAGACGGTGTGTACTATTATCTACAGACATCCATAAACACAGTTCAGAGCATCTGGCCGATGTTCTTGAAACTTAACCAAACAACATAATTAACAGATACATTAGGAGATGTTTAAATGTTTAAAATGTGATTAGCGCCGTGCTCATTTGTATAATCTCCGCCAATTGAGCTGCTGCAGTACTGTTATACTTTGTAATGTGATTATAATATTTACATATATGGTTTTGGGTTACTATACACATTGCATGATGTGTCAATGTACGTATGTGTATGTAATATGAGTGGATGTTTTATCCGAAAAGCAAAGATTGTGACTAAAAGTGACACGTTGTACATTAAACACAGTCAATTGTATTATGTTGATCCTGGCAAAATCTTCACAAGTATATAAAAGTTTTTATTTGTTTCGGACATCCACTGTAAGAAGATTTTGATTTTTTTTACCAAGAATGAATGTGAATAAGCAGGAAGCTTTTCAAATGTCATGCTAGACTATGCAGTCTGTTGTTACATTACTGGGTTAATTGAGCATACTCAGAATAATAAAATGTTATTGTAATTAAGTTCATTCTTGTCAAGTGATAGCGCCATAACAGGTCTGCCCATATGCTTCCACTATAAAACCATTCAATCCAGGGTTTTGGCAGCTTTTCAGTTTTACCTTTGCTTGATTACACAGGCGCTATCTACACTGTTTGTTTATGCAAAGACCCATTTAACCAGCTATTAATACATGGTTTAAGTACACATGTATAATATCACTCTGTAAAATGCATTAGAGGGGACATCTTGGACATGTTAGCTTGTATTTCTGAACATTTCATTCTTTTTCAAAGCAAGCACGTCCCCTTTAATTCAAACTATCTTTTTTAAAGAACAACAAGAGACAGATATACGTGAAAAAACTTCAAGCAGCATTTCCTGCACACCAAAATGATTCTACCCCCTGTGATGAGTCCCTTGCCGAAAGTTATGCACTGACTCAGAGAATTTATTCTCAGGTTTCCTGTTTTCAAAGTCATTGCTATTGGGAATTTCTCACTGAAATTACAAGCACAGACAAAATATATTGCAAAGGCTGCAATATGGGAATTATGTAGTTTGAGTTTCATGCTACTGGTGGGTAAAGCAGTGCCAATCAGAACAGGCTGGCAGACATATCTTCCTGAAGGCCAAAAGATAATGCGAGAAAAATAGTAGGGAGACTATTTTTTTCAATTCAGCAAAAAGTCTCAGTAATGTCAGTGAGCAAGCTAACATTAGCCACCACAAGCTAGTGAGGCTGCGGCGGCAACACCCCTCAGAGTATTGAGGCTGGGTGAGTTTTGTTGCTAACAAGTTCATCTTTGTATATTAAAAACGGAGAGAGAAGGTGATATTTCCTGAGAAGCTACATAGTCAGCTGTTCATACCTATACCTATTAAAAGTAATGCACTATAATTTGTATATATCCCACGTAATCGAGAGACAGGACAGGAGTCAAAGTTTACTTATTTCTGAAGTAACAGTAGCCATAGCTATTCTAACCCAAACCACAATCTTTTCATAAACCTAACCAAGTAGTTTTAGTTTAATTTTGTTGTCATAACAGGTTTTGCACTGCAGGGTCTTGTGCAGGTGCACTGATTGCTCGTGCTGCTGGACATTCGTAGGAGAATACACAAAAAATAACTTTGCGTAAGATATCATGTAAACCTTTATATGAGGATACCTTGACATGGTAGCGCCTTGGTTTCCCAACTGTTGGATGATGTATTTTACAGCTACTGTATTTGTAGAAAGAAGTGAGCTTAAATGTTTGCTGTGGGTCTATTGTGTGTTATTGTGTTTCTAGTGGAGGCTGGCTTGTATAATTCCTGAGCAATTTATGCTTACAGCTCGATTTCTCCAAAGTGCTGATGAAAACAAATACATCAAGAAAGAAAGTTGGTGCGAGTGTAACAGATGACCTTTCTAGGTTTCCATTTAATTAGATTTACTATATTATTTTGTACAAGGTGTCACGCTGAATAATGGCCTCTTATTAATTTGTGTTGAGTTGCACACCTTAATGTTTAAACGGGAGGATAAGCAGCCGGCAGAGAGTCGACCAGTCCATCAGTCGCCGGTCAAGTTTCCTTCTCTCGGTCTGATAGACGGGTAACACAGACCCACTGCTTCCCTCTTGATCCATGGGGACCATATAACATGTTTTGGAAATCTGTCATAATCACAATATCTCATGCACCAAAAAATGTGGAGCATGTGACTGCGAAAGCTAATGTGTTACTATGGCAACATGAGTTGGATGAACATTTCAGCGGCAGCTGCGATGAACAGTCTAAGTTTCCAGGGATCATGGTTGTTTCTTCTTTTCAACACATGGCATTTGAACAGTAAAAACATATGTTGCTAAGAAACAATGGAATAAAGTGAGTAAAATTGTTGAGATGTTGGTAGATATATTGAATCTTTAACATAAGGCTCTTACAGTATGAAGAAAGTATGTAGGTCGTCCTCTCCTGGTTATTAATGGGGGTTTAAGCTCTAAAAAGTGGCAAGCTTGTGCAATTTTGGGGTACATTGTTGTTTCTTAGTCTTGACTGAGGTAATTCAACTTACTACTCCACTTTTTCATACACTGAGTTGTCTGTTAGTATAACAGCTAATTAGCAAATAAGTATATTTAAATTACACGTAAACATGAAGGCAGGACTTCTACCTTTACATCAACTGACAGGAGGCATTACCTGCATCGTCGTTCTTCAAGACAGACTAAATGGAGCTTACTGACAGTCTCGTCTGGGAGACTTCGTGTTGAATATTTTTCCTCCAATACTCCGTCTAAGCGATGCCTCTTACCCCTATTCACTCATATGTTTTCATTTACTTCTACAGTCCTGTCAGAGTACATTTCAAGAGGCAGCTCCCTCTTGGTTAACGCCATCAAATCAAACACATCTAAAAACAGTCTTCTCTACACAGGAACCACAGTATTACTGAGCTGGGGACTCTTTGTGTATGGAAGATATAACATGCTTAAACTAAAACAAATCAAGGAGATAAAGAAAATAAAGTGAAATACAATACACGTTGTTTTGTATGTGTATTTCCTTTTTATGTGTGCATAAGTCAATGAAAAGGGACAATAATTACGCCCAACAAGTGGGGGGTGTATTGCATTACAGGGTTGTCCAGCAGAGAGCAGCATAAACGTGTCAGCTCTAACTTGGTATTCATTTTTATGAAGAGGTGCACGGAGCTTTTTCTATTTTTAAATGTAAATCCATCATTGATGCTAAAATAACCGTCCAATCACAGCATGGGGGGGTGAAACCACGGGCAGCGTTTATCGTCGCTGGCATGAGCTCATGTCAGTCTGGACATTCGCATGTTCTCTTTTTTTTTAATTGCCAAAATTACACATTTTTAGCCAAAAATTGTAGAAACAAAATTATTGTTCGATTTTCAAATGTACCATAGTCCTAAAAAGACTCATGTGTGATGAAGGCTTAAAATTGTAATATTTCATCAAAACCGTTCCTCATTTAAAAATAAAGTGTTTGCACTAACCAGATCCCGTAACAAACATTAAAGTCCACACTACTCCATAAGCCATAAATGATTGTCACATGACAAAGATTCAGTGAACCGTCCACTGAACTGCAGGCAGTTTACACAGAGCAGAGAGGAGAGCACAAGAGAGGTTGTGAGTACAGGTTGTAAAAGTGTTCACAGTTATAGATCCCATTTCTTCCCATTTTTTATCAAATAAAATACCAAAGAAATTCAACTTGCCTTCTTATTTTTATGATTTATTGTATTAAAACTGTGTTAAACTACACACAAGAGATTTTTTTAGTTATTTTTTCTACTAGCCATGATTGTTGTGTTTCCATAGAGATGCAAGACTTTTATATTACAGTGAAAAACAAGGTGTGTAAAGTGAGTAAAATGTGACAAAAGCAAAAAAACAACCTGAAACTACAGTATGTGGGGTTCAAAGGGTGAAAACTGTTTCCTGGTCATGGGTGGGCTGTATGTTGTATGTATACATTGTATAAAGTGTGTGTGGAAGGGGCCAAACATTGTGCTACAATGCAGCACATCCAATAACAACGGCACTTAGTTACTATGGCTAAGCTGAATCAATGCATAGCATTCCGTTGTGAGGGGGTTAAAATGATGTGCAGCCCCGTATGTTTTATAAGGATGTGTTACATTACATTACAGTTAATTTAGTGTTGTTTCGGCTCCTTACTCGCTGACCTTACATGGGTTACAATGGGGAGTGAATACGCCAAACAAGGTGCAGGATGATTGTAGCTGGAGCTTTGCATTAGTTACACAACACACACAATCAGGCCAGTGCATATGACTGATCTACTGAGGAGCAACAGCTGTCCAGGGAGTTGGCTGATGACGGGTGCAGTCAGGTGAAACTGTAGTGGACTGGTGTGGTACAGCAGGTGCTGAGAGACACATTCAAACACACAGATGAAACGAGAGAGGGAAAAGCAGACACAGGGAGAAGAAACAGATTCATCATGAAAAGTTGATGATTATGTGTGAAGAGTAATATTCAGCCTTTAATGTCCACAGTGGCTCTCGAGGAGTTTTATCGGTTTTGAGAAAATTGAAGAGTTTCCTCAGACATCCAATTTTTCTGGCCTGTAGAAAATGCTTACGAGAATCTTTCTCTGGCTGAGCGTGTTTACTTTCCTGCTGCTCCTGTGCCATCACTCTAAAAACTGAATTTAAATCATTAATTTATAAATATCTTTAAGAATTCTATTGGATTAAATTCTGATTGTACAACAAGTCATTTCTGGGTATTTGTGATGCTCCAGTGTGTCAAAACTGCCTCACAGTCCATAGTCGCATAGTTGCATTATGGGAAGTGTATGAGCCAATGTTTTTAGATCTTAACCTACATTAAGGACTAAAAGTCAGGATATCTCATTTTGAATCCAAAATCTCAATTCTTCCAACATTATGAAAGTGAGCTAATCATTTTTAATCGTATTTGTAAAAAAATTGACCAACGCAGTCAATTTTAGAGTTACATTGAAGTAAAGATGATTGAATAGATATAAGATATTAGAATAGATAAGAAGAATATAATAATTGTAATAGGCCACTTTACTGATGACATCAGACTAAATTTCAAACAGGAAATAAAGTCTACTACTTATTACTCATTACTCATCTCATTATTGCTTATTACTTTTGAACTTTCATTTCAAATGTTATTGAATGCATAAAATGCTGCTTTAGGGTCTGTGAGTGAGGCAGATAAAAGGATGAACAAAGTGTGAGCAGGGCATTTAGTTAGAGTGTGAGGACGCGGATCCTCCATTGATCTCCTGCCATCAAGAGCTGTGATACTCGACACTCACCTACAACCCCACGCACACACACACACACACACACACACACACACACACACACACACACACACACACACACACACACACACAGACAAAGGCTACCTATCAGCACACTGGGCCGTTGAAATGTCACATCTTCACAATTCAAACACAAGTAGCAGGTTTTTAAACTCATGTTCACCTTTGTTTGCATGTCATATTTGGCATGGAAAGAAAAAAGAAAAGCTTTTATGGCGCTCCACAGGAGTGCAGGAGGAGAGGCCTGAAAGAGAACTGTCAGTTTATGTCTTGGCAGATAGCTTAAAGATAAATGCTGAAGAGGAGGAGAGGAGGAATTGCACACTTATAAAAATGTATCTGTTCACCTGCTCCGCCTGTCTGTAACAACGACTCTCTTCTTCATACACCACTTTCAACTCTCTCGTGTATTTTCACACAGCTGCGGTAAAGTCACACAATTTCTTTCACATGTCAACCCAGGAGGCAAACAAGTTCAGACCGACATGCTCGAGTTGCACATTTGCTGATGCACGCAACATTTTTAGCAAAGTGGCTCCTCAAATTGAATTAAGTTATTATGATGAGTGCAAAAAAACGAGGAAAAGGGAAATGTTGATATTGAGGAGTCTGTGAAATTCAGCATACAATGACTTTTTTGTCTTTGAGCCACCAGCATATGCTCTCCAAAGAAAACAGACTGGGGTTTTTTCATTTGGCATCTATGGATGGCCACAGACATATGCCTGGAATAAGCGAAGAAGCGAAACAACAAAGTGACTCGATCCATTTCACACGCTGTGTGGTCCTCGCTGGAAGTGGGAAAGATTGGCGCATGATAAATCACCACAGCGCTTGAGTGTTTTGCATGATTAGACGGTGGAGGGAACATTAAATCAAGCTCGATTTTCTAATTGACTTTTTGCAAGAACCTTAGCCCTGTGCATCGTGGCTGCAAGCATTTTCCATGCACAAATGAAAATGATTGTCCAAAGAAAAATTAGTCACATTGCCAAAACCGCTATCAGGGGCTTATTGGTGTAATGCATGGCTTTAGAGGCTGTTGTATGTAGCAGCATGTCTCTCCTGCTCCAGCTGTGCGTGACTCATATATTTTGTCATTTTGTTGAATCATACAAAGGCAGCCAGATAAATCAGTTAGGATTTGAGCAACGTCAGCAGAGCCGGTGGAAGGAGGGTGCAGTGAAATGTGGAGGCGCTGACCTTGAAGAAATGTTCAATTTGTGTTAGCGATGGGAGTTAAATTCTGGCCAAACACATTCTTTCAGAGCCAAGATGTTGTCAAAATATCCCCCCATGATAGCATAAATTTAAAATCTGTGACATAAGAAATGTATACATAGAAATATAATGATATGCTTGATTAGATCTTTCTCATTTCCAAAAAATCCATGGCAGTCTGTTTCCTCTTCTTCTACTCTTTTTATTCAGCTTAACACACAGAGACATAAGTGTAAAATTCACTCTGGTATGTTGAATGTTAACTCCTGACTTCCAACGAGATATCAATGAAAGTATATTGGAGCACACTCAAGGACAATTGACTTGCAGCTGGAATATCTCTCTTTAGTATAGCAGAGGAGCTGTAATGATGAGAAATTCTTCAGTGAAGCATTGTCACCCAGGCAGTGCCTACCTGGAAGGAGAGAGTGTGGGAGCACGGGAGTCATTGCTATGGAAACAAGCACAACAGTGAAAGAAATTAAGCACAGACTCGGCAGAAGGCAGAAGCTGCTCCGCGGAGGAAAGAATGCTCTAATTGATTGCACTTCCGTCACTGCCATCGACCACATAATCTACCATGTTTTATTTCACAGGTTACACATGTGCAGAACATTTTTCCCCACGTCTAACTTGGGAGAAAGAGTTGTTGTAACAAATGGCAACACTGCTGTACAGAGACAAGAGATTAAAGCCTGGAGGGAGGAGCACCGTCTGAAAGGTAGCGTCAAGCTGGAGTCTGGATGCCCCGAGCAAAGTCAGCCCAAACAGAAGGGTCTCTCATTGATCAAGTTATGCTACCTGGAGGAATATGAAACACTTCTATGCATATACCGTCAGCCTTGTTTCAGGCGCTTGAGCTCAAATTCCTTATTGCACCTTGTTGAGAAAGAAAGGCCAAACAAAATAAGTCATACATTTCTTCTTTAAGAAAGTACAGCATGATCCACAGGACGCAGCAAGACAAGCTCGCCACCTCCATCTTCAGAGACAGAGCATGATGACCAGCATGACCACTAGGGTAATTTGATTTATTCCAAGTCACTTCTGTGCTCCCGTCATCGAGACAAATGGCGTCCTCTTGTAAGAAAATTTAAGCCAGAATAACCACGGTTTCCTCGCTATTGGTGAAGCAAAATACGGCTGGAGTGCAGTGGCTGGATCGCGGCCATTGGAAAGCCAGCACAGCCAATATCACACATGGTTGGCTTTGTTATTAAGATGAGATATCTATGTAGAGAGAGGGAAGGAGCAGAAGTGGACAGACCAAAGAGTAGTTGGCTTACCGGGAGGAAAGTCGATAAAGGACTAGCTGTAACTTACAGAAAACGGTCCAGACTATAGAGAGATATTACCAACATTAAGGGAAATACATTTGTAGGTACTAAAGCTTTAAGAAGTTATTGTAGGAAGTAGTTGCATATCTTAGAAATGGATGTTTAATGCGGTGCTGGGAACAATTTGTATGTAAAAAGGTACTTGGGCACTTGTAGACAAATAGCATCATTCCTGGTTTGAAGTGTTTCTTGTGACTTTTTAACAACTTAGATGGCAATGCTGGCTTGCCCAGAATTGCCATTTTGATTTGTTCACAAGACATTTAAAATCAGGTTTAAATTTAAACAGTAAATTGGAGAAAACACAAGGTCCTTTCTTTCATATCACATGGTCTTCATCAGAAGTCAAAATTCGCCCAGTTGGAAATGTCTTTTAGATTGATAATTTTCAGGACTTCTCATCCATTTCCAACCAACCCTGAACCCTAAAAAATGATCTTCCCATACAACTAAACTGCACACTGAGCGTAGTTTCTCCCTGATTACGATTGCAGTTTTAAACACGTGGTTAACAGCATAAATTTAAAAACAAAACAAAGCACAAATGCAACAAAACTACTTGCTTGTGTTTAGTAAAAGATCATGATTTGGCTTGTTATGTTATATACAAGTGTGCTTGACTTTTGGTTTCACACAGGACATGAACACTGTGTGCTGGGTCTATGTCCTGAGATTGTTTGACACACCCTTCATCCCAAGGCAAACTTCTGTCAACACTTGTCTCTCAAAACGTCATTTACAATGCAGTTTTGTTGTACGAGTGTAATTTTTAGTAGACCAGGCTGGTGGTGAGGATCATGTGGTATCATAGAAAGCACCAGAACAGCCATTATGTTGACCTTGTGGTGTGTTTGTTTTCTCAAGAATAAACTTTGAACCTCAGTTTTTAAGTCAACTTGGACAAAATGTATTTGACGGATATCAAATTACAAGATTTCATAGTTCTGGACGTTTAGTGGAACCCATATGGTACCAAATATAGTTTTTTTAGGGTTTGACAGTAATCTGTGTCCCACAGTGGCATCATCACTTTGGGACACTGGGCTTTCTGCTACACACCCACACTCCTAACTTCTGGCCACTTAGACAGTGAGGTGATCAGAGGGAATGGGTTTTCCCAGTGTGAGAGGTTTGTCAGGGAAACTGAATTAGGGCAAATTGATGGTATTACTACTCTGGCTGCACTACCGAGATGGTGTAAATCACTTTGCCGCTGAGCGCTGAAAAAATGTCAGTCAATGGATTAAGGACACTCAGGCTATGAACTTTTCTTTTCTCTTCTCAAGCTAGGCAAATATGACATTTAGAAAGAACAGGACCCTTAAAGCAAAAGCAGCAATCATCCTTGTAACAGATCCAGCCATACCATACCATTACTATTGTCTGCCAGGGGCTGAATAACAGTGTGTTTTGATAAGAGCTTGTGTGCCACCAGCAGTATTATGAGGCAGTTAATAGGTTTTACTTCCTTTCATGTGCAATTCAAAGGATTTTGCTGTACGAACATAATAATTAGCTTTTTCTGTCCTAATGCCCCGGTTCTGTCTCATGAGTAAATGCAGATTTAACGCACATTCAGTCTTTTTGGATTTCAAGGGGATGCATTTAAGGTTATGCTATTTGCTTGATCTCATCTTGCCCCTCATCTCCACACCTATTTTCCTCTTTAGCACTCCCCTGCCTCAGCGGGTTATGGCATTTCTGTACAAATCCAATAAGATTCATCACAGGCTCAAATCAGATTAGTTTAATCCAGTGTAAAGCAGGAGCCAAACATTCTTCCTCTCAATATGGCGCATCAGAATCCTGACAGAACATTGACAGCACTTAATAGCAATTTGTCCTGGTTAAGCCGGAGCATATACAGTATAAAAGCATAGAAGCAATATACGCTCAGTATTTCTATCACCGTTTAGCATTAATACTCACTTCACTAAGCTGTGTGTACTTCTTGTCAAGGGGCTGGACAATTTGGATAAATGCCTAAAAAGCGATTGAGTATTATGTTCAAAGGAACAAGTTACGAGTCATGATTGTGCTGACGCATGAGTCCACCAGCGTGTACAACACGTTTTTACCAGACGCTTTACAAATTCTACAAAGTAAAAGCTGAAATCGGCACATTCTGAAAAAAAAAAGAGCTTCCTCGACAAATCAGGGCTAAAAGATAGCCTCCTGCCTTTTCCTTTTACACCCCTGTTCCTCATTGTTCGCCAGCCTCCCAGCATAGAAATTCACAGAGACACTGTTTTAATCACCTTGTAATATCACCTCCGTTCAGCTCCTTCATTCTCTGCTTACTCATTCCCCTCTCTGGTGGCATTTAATTTATCCTCAATGCATCGATTTAGGATCAAGAGTGGGGGCGGCTCCTTACGACTTTCCCAAACTTATTCATATGTTTATTGAGAGGCTTATAAAGCTCAGACACCCCCGCTGCCACTGCCCACCTTCCCATTCCACGCTCGGCGATAAATTCCTTCAAGGCTTCAAGACAGGTGATTTGAATGATTTATATCTTCCCTTACTTACACATTGCTTTAGTTTCCTTGTTAATGTAAAACACTGTGGTGTACACTGGCACTTTGCTGATTCGAGATCCACTTCTGCTGAATACCTTGTGGGGTCTGTGGGTTAGATTTTACCATTTGCTAATTGGCTACTGAATATGTGCAACTTTAAGGAGGCTGCGTGACTCTACTTGTGTCCTGTTTGATCATCCGTACAGGGGGAAAAAAGACCTTGAATTATGAAAAGCCTGTGGGTGTGACTTAAATGTCATGCTATATGTATGTACTGATGATGATATGGCATACTAGGACATTTACATCACCATAGCAGTGCGTTAGCAGTGAGCGTGTCTCACAGTAACATTAGTTTTGTCCTTTTCCTCTCTGGTACTTCTACTCCTGGATGACCTCAGGGCTGCCTTTGTATTTGTCTCACATAGGGTCCAGTTGTCAGAAGGACGGCGAACATACGGTAATGATGCCCAGACAGGGTTTGGTAAGTGGTCAGACAGCTGCGAACTGCAAACCAGATGGACTGATGTACCCTTTACTGAGCTGAATGTCATTGGCTGGCATTTCCCACCAGGCCTCATGGATAAGACTGCTAAAAATGGCCTAGAGCAAGAAGGAAAGGCCTCTCTGTGTAACAATGTAAAGGGAAATACTGTAAATGCTTAGGGTTGTGGTCAAATGCTCAAAAAGTATATTGATTACATCAGACACTGATTATACATTTCTACAAAACAACTTTGCAATAAAACTTTTGGAAACGAAAAGCTGCTTGTAAAAATTATCGATCTAATATGTCTGTAAATTAGGCCGGTCGATGGCTGTATGTGCAGTTCATATAGAATGGAAGTTTTGGGTTAGGTTTGTTTGTTTGATCACAGTCAGCCGTGGAGGTTTTCAGGGATTCCTTGGCTGAATCCGACTGCACAGGCTTGTCCTGCACTCGCAGATTCATGGCTTTAAGGGGCATATGTCATGTCCAGAGTGCCTTTCACATCCACAATTTATATAGTACGTAAGTGGCCTCATGCAGACTTCCTGCATCACATTTTATCAGAAAAGGTAATTCTTAGCCATATGTCTTTGGCAATGTTACATGCTTTTATTAACACTATACGATACCAATGAGTTTAGTATTAATGTGTCAGCATGCTAGCAAGCTCACAAAGGCAACGTTAACAAGCTAATGTTAAGCTGATATGTTTAGCGTGTTCGTCTTAGTTTAGTGTGAAAGCATGCTAACATTTGTTAATTAGCCCTTAACACAAAGTGTAGCTGATACAGATGGAAAGGCATCAGTTATAAACCAAAGTATTGGACAAATTATTATTTGACACGGTGATGGCGCTGATGGAAAAGTCAAAGGATCACCACAGTGATTAGGCTGCTATTCATCCTGAGCCATCCAGCGCTTGAGGAAATGTCAAGGGAACACTAAAGTCAGTAGGATACAGCATTTGGGAACCTTG
Source organism: Cottoperca gobio (assembly GCF_900634415.1). Classification (NCBI taxonomy): domain Eukaryota; kingdom Metazoa; phylum Chordata; class Actinopteri; order Perciformes; family Bovichtidae; genus Cottoperca; species Cottoperca gobio. Next base: position 16,695,169 of record NC_041361.1, read on the forward strand.
AATGTCTCAATGCCAATCCATCCATTCATTGGAGTAGTGAAAACGTTTACCTGCTGGTGGGGGTAGAGGGACCATTAATGTGTTCCATGCAATACAAACTATCCAATAGTTGCTAATGTGATAACAGGTGGTGGAGTTTGGGGGAGAAGTTGTAACCCTTGTCTCTCTTTAACGATGAGCTCCATCCGCTGATGAAGATCGTGAGATGTGGTAAGAAGTCCTTATAACACATTTACTCCCCTCAAGCTTGCTTCCTCTTGTAGACTTCAGGCACATCACAGTATGTGTGACTAAAACTCTGCAAGTCTGGTGGCTGGAAATTTGAATTTCAGAACTTCCCTTTACCGATATTTGGATTTATATGGCCTGAGAGCTACTCAGGCTGAGGTGATGATCAGTGGTATTCCCAAGTCCAAACAATTCAAAGAAAATGCTTCTCCAACAACCATTGACCAAAACTCAAAAGAAAACCTACTTTGATCAATAAACTACCTTTTCTCATTCAGAAATTTTAGGCCAATGACGAGTCAAATAACAGCACCTGCAAGGCCTCATAAACAGTGCTACAGCGAGTAGTGGAGAGATGATAAGGTCTAAGTGTTTTTTATCCCCCTCCCTCCTTTAATTTGGAGACTGCCGTCGGCAGTAGCAATAACTGTAGATTAGCAGTAGGGCAAATTCTCTGGGGAGAGAGGCTACAGAGGAAACCGTTCCAGGCCGTTCCTCAGCAAATGTTTTTCTTTCCAAAGGCCAGATCTCTCTGCTTCATTGTCTTTGCAGCCCCCGTATTTCCCCCAGTTTTACGGCTCTTCTGAGGGACAATTTGTGTGTTGGGCCCTGGTTTTATTTGTTGGTGCTCGGCGAAGGGTAGGAGAGGACGTCAAATGAAACCCATTAATCACCTCACAGGCTATAAGAGATAATTGTGAAGGGAGAGCGAGAAAGACATTGAGAGAGGGAGAATGAGTGAGCGGGAAAGGGAAGCTAAGCGAGGGAAAAGAGTCGAGGGAGAGCAAACAAAATAAATCAGGGAGTGTGGTGTGGGGATTCTTACATATAACAGCCTTTGCCTTCAATTTCCTCACTCACCCTTTCTCTCACAGCTGGCAGCGGGTTGATGGAGTGCAGACGAAAAGTGAAATATTAAAGTAAAAACATGACTTTTCAAGCCCCCATGATGCTCGATTGATGGCGCCTTGTACAATTTGTTTAGATAATATAGCAGCATTGATCCTAAATTTAGAGCTAGCTGACATGCCACAGACATGTACTTTCTGAATGAATTGTGAATCTGTGGACTCACTGGGAAACAAAGCAACAATAAACATGTCACCTGAAGAGAATGATACTGTTACTCTTTGGGACGATCAATCACAGCCATAACACTCACTAGAGTATAATATGCTGTATACACATATATGTGGTAGGCCTACACGTAGTCTTCGGGTAAATCAGCTTTACATTTTTTATATATAGCTTTATTTATTAAAGGTAAAAAACAAGAGTTTAGCTACATGTTGTTAATACACTGATAGATGTGCTCAAAATGTAATATAATAAATGAAAAATTAAAATAAATCAAATAGAAGATTAACAAATACGTGGCTGATCTGGCAGCATGGGTATTAATCCTGGCATCATGAATGAATCATGTTTCATCCCAGTGACGGGGAAGTTAACGGGTCATGCTGGAGACCTTAAATGAAATGCAAATGGCTGATAAAATGAATGATTTTAAATGATCTCAGCCTCCCCTGCCAATTCTCCCTGAACTTCTGATGAACTAAACATTGGATTTACATAATTAGTCAACACAGCAGACAGCCGTCCACACAGTTCACTAGATTAGTTACAAAAATTATTTCAATAAGCGCCACAAATAATTAAAATAAGGCGGTGGATATTTGCAGGAGGTATTTATATGCTATGAAGACCACAAATCAGTTCAATTAAATTCAAACAATAACATTCAGGGGGCATGCAATGGCTGATTTCAAATCACACAGTGTTTTTAGTGTCGCCCGGGAACTCTCCACATTTCTGTATTTGCTTGGGGTGTTTCTACTTTCAGTGCATTATTTTTAATCTAATCTTCATTTTTCTTCCATTTCATAGGATTTCTTAAGTTTCAGTTCCTTATGCTCCATCAGAAACTGCAGAGATAAGGCCTGTGGTGACTGAAGGCTTCTCTGTAGCTCATGATTCACATCATTTTCATATTAATCAAACCACTCAGTGACCTCTTGACCTCTCCATTTATTTACCCAGACATTTGTTCGATTACATTTTAGTTAAGTTTTAGTTAGTTTAAAGGCTAAGTTATCGTTTTTATATATTTAGATTTTATTTGTATTTTGTTAGGGTGAGGTATAAGTGAAGTATGTAGCTACACATACATACACACATGGTTGGAGAACTGTGCAGAAATGGCCATAATGTTTAAATCTTCAATCAACTTGAGTGGTCTTTCACTACTACACTGAGAAAAAAACTGAAACTGCAGTTGTTGGAGCTAGGAGTCAAAGCTGAAGCTAGCATGCTAACGTATAAAGTTTCATCTGTGTATCTGTGCAGGCATGCATGCATGCATGTGCATGCATACATACATACATACATACATACATAATCAACATACATACATACATACATTACATACATACATACAAACATACATACATACATACATACATACATACATACATACATACATACATACATACATACATACATACATACATACATACATACATACATACATACATACATACATACATACATACATACATACATACATACATACATACATACATACATACATACATACATACATACATACATACATACATACATACATACATACAGACATACATACATACATACATACATACATACATACATACATACATACATACACTACATACATACATACATGCATACATACCTACATACATACATACATACATACATACATACATACATACATACATACATACATACATACATACAATACATACATACATACATACATACATACATACATACATACATACATACATACATACATACATACATACATACATACATACAAACATACATACATACATACATACATACATACATACATACATACATACATACATACTACATCATACATACATACATACCGTCCATAGCATTAGCAACACTAGCAGGACAACATATAATGAGAAAACCACTGGATGTTTGTAAAATTCTTTGGCTTTTAGATCTTTAGCTAATGTGAATGACATTAGCTCCATTTTTTACCATCACCTGTGCAACAGATACATCATAATACCAGCTCCACATCACAAGAGCCTGAAGCGCCCTCCATCTTTTAAAGGCTGAAGCAATGTCCACCTGTGTATCTCAGGCTCTATGCACCTGAGACACACAGGATGGATGGCTCAGGGGGCCTGTGGAGCATTTCCAGAGTAAACACAGTGCTGGCCGCACTGCCTGTTTCAGAAATGGTAAATCTTAGCAGTAATTGAGGTAATCAGAATCACTTCATTGGCGGCACTTGCAGTTAAAAACCACTGATAAATTATGTCCATTTTGTGCAAAGTACTAAATATTACTAATTTCACCTTTAATAATTGTACTGAATTATTATTATTATGTAGTCGCTCTTCAGGTGTGTCAGAACTGAAAATCAAGCTTCGTAATGAGGACAAGCTCTTCTATTGTCCACCCGCACACTGCTTGCTTCCTACTTGACACTGACATTGTCGCTCTTTTTTAATCTTCAGAACGCCTGACTGCTGTTGATCATTCTGCATATGAGTCAATGGCAGCGTTATTTGGTGATATAAGAGTCTCCCACTTACTGTGCGTTGTGCCAGCGCTCAGCTTTGGAGAAAACACACATTTGATTCAGACAGAGATGTTTCACAACAGAATTAGAAGGCTGTCAGTGGCTGCCAAACTTTGTGCAATAGGATATGCAAATGTGCAGATGAGCTGGAGGGAGAGAGGTGGAAATTATCTTGAAATATAACACTCTGAAGGAAAATAAGTGTGAACTGTCACGACTGGCTCCAAGAGTCCCTGTTCTCATGTTACTCCCATCATTCAAATTGGCGAGAGCCTCGCGGTTTTCTGCCACTTTTATGGTGTCTATTTATTGTTGGCTGTTGAATGATTTTACTTATCCACCCTCTAGATATGTAGCTTTATTCAATGTAAGGCCTTTGATTTAAGGCCCAATTAACAAAAAAGCACCTCCGGTGGTTGTTTATAACTCCATGCATCAATGATGCATTGGCCTTTTACTGTTAATCCTCACAGTGTACGTATTGCAGAAGCACATTGCTTTCTAAAAAAATTATAATTGTGGCTTCCTTATCTATATCTATATTTTGACTTGTCATGTTATTACCCAATTTGGCAACACCTTGTAATAACCATCATTAAGAAATGGTAAATTAATAGTTAATTAAACTTTAGTTAATAGTTATTTTACTATTAAAAAACATTGAAATTATTATGTATACTCTTTACTTATTATTAGTAATTGTATATTTTATGTTATTTTATCATTAGTTTGTGAAATATGAAATAATTAGTTTGTAAATGATATACTGTATCATACTGTAGCTCATAAGAGACGATTTCAATAAATCATTCAGTCAGTGAGGGTGGCTGGCAGTTGCTCCTTCGTTGGGAACCGGAGCGTCGCCGGTTCAAGTCCCCGATCAGACCAAGTACGCCGTGTGGACTGGTAGCCGGAAACCTTAAGCAAGTCAGCGGACTGCCCCACACTGCTCTATAGTAGCTGCTCACTGCTCCTAATACTAGGGTGGGCAAAATGCAGAGTGTGCAGTGTCCATGTGTGACAGTACATTTAGTTTGAATCCTCCATTTCCATCAATCAGATTTTATTCATATAGCCCAATATCAGTATCTGTACATCTGTCCTTAGACCCTCGCAGCAGATAAGGAAAACAATACAGTTATGTTGGCTGTAACCATGTACATCCACTTAAACCTGATTTTACATTTGTGTAGCCTTGGTCATTGTGAGTCAGTAATGTGTCCTGATTATTGCAACTTCATTCATTTTTGTGAATTTTGGACGTGATTATGATAACATTGTACACACCAGATTAATCGCTGAGGTCTGTGAAGACCAACTTTGCTAAAACGCAGAGCAGGAAACCAAATACTTCAAATCACTTTATTTGGAAATGAGGGCGCCTAAAATGTCACTAATAAATAAATAATTGGAAAAATGTTAGCCCATTTCATTTGAGTGTCGGAATTCTGAGTGGGTAATTTCTACTCTCAAAAATTCCCACCATGTGATATAAAAGTACGTGTCCATGGCATGGACATTGTGCTAACAGTGCCACAACGCAATGCCTCATACTTCATCGATGCGAAAACGACCATGAGTGATAATGTGCAAAACCTTTAACAATGTGGGTTGACATTTGCATAAACTGGCAACTAAAACCAAAAGGGTTCTGACTCCGAGCATTTTAATGTGTACATCTGTATTCATTGTTTGTGGAGCAGCACCAGATTACACATTAGCATGACGCAAACATTTGTTTCTACATTTTCTGGCTCGTGGGGGTTTGTCGTAGTCATACTTACAAATACTGTCTGGGCTTCCAGAGGGCTCATCGGAATAGGTTTTCAGTCGTGGTATTCCACTTAAAGTCCTCATGCCGGCTCCAAGGCTATTCCAGCGGATCATTTTAAAATTTACATCACGTGTTCTGTGAAAGGCCGAAAGCTGTGATTAAATTTGCTCATTACCATCACTCTATGACTGAGTACCACGCCGTTATTTTGCACAGGTCAAGCAGCCTGAGAGCGATATTCATAAGAGAATAATGTCTGTGGTGCGCTCATTAAGAGGAAGACAGACATCACTATTTGCCTGCTTTTGGAATTGTAAAGACTTTCTTGAGGGGCGCAGGATCAAAAGCATATTAAAAGAACGCTCTGCCAGTGCCAACCTTTTAAGTCATGGTCAGGGTTTTTAAGGAAGCTGGCCGCTGGGCTCAATCAGGACGATACTGAACTGCAGTTGGACATACCAGCTGCTTTTTATGCATGTTACTTGATTTAGTTCCACTGGGGTACACTGATGCACTTGTCATCTATGTTTGTCTTTAATTGGATATGCTGTCTTCCCTACACCATGAGATGGACACAGAATGCAGAAGTGAGTTTTCCCAAAGCGTCAGCTGTGGGTGTGGATACAATTTTAAATGAAAGAGGAATATCATCTGTAGCTGCAACCTGCTTTAATTGTGAAACTGGGATGAAACTGTCTATAGGGTGTAAAATAACTGGAATATTTAATAAGAATGTTTTATTAGTTGATATTTAGCTTACACAATACAAACTACATGTAAACCAAATTACAAAAAACCATTATGGCAGTTTAAGAGTAACTGCACAGTGCAGGGATGTTCGCCCTGCTGACACCATGATTTAAAATAAGATTCTGATTTGTCACAATTGATAACCATGATCCATGAAGAAAGATCAACATCTAATGGCCATATCAAACTTTGCTTTACAGAGGGAGAGCACCATAGCTTGTTTTTTTTTTTATCCATACATTTCGTTGAACAGATGTCCCTCTTCAGACATCCACTACTATGAAAGTGCAGATCTCTGTCATTTTGACCACAAAGACAGAAACATCAAGTTTATCGTCCGCTGTGTTTTACAGCTGCTTTGCGGTTCAACCTCTGTATGATACTGTGCACAAGAACCGGCCGATATATCACCGTCATGACCTTGTGGCGCCGCAAATCATGGGTTCGGAGGTTGTGGAGGTGACACCAGATATTTCATTGTGACACGATGTCATTACATTTATCATGTGCCTTGCGATTCAAACCTCGTCAAAAAGTGGGAGGGAAACCCCACTTTCACACGCTTAACTCAAGTCTCATCCATAAACATTATTCACTCGCCTCACTCCCCCTTTACCAATCCATATCTCTATTTAACTCCCTCGTTTTCTCACTTCTCCATTACCAGTGAGGTTAAAGCCATCAGCTAGAAATGTATGACCCACCATAGAGCAAGGCATGTGGCACGAGCTCGGTTCAATAATCAATCACCCGAGTTATCAGAGTAAGAGTTGCACTGGTCTCGGGTGGAATTAGTTGGCGTGCTCTCTGTGTGTTTGGCAGCATAAACACGTGTGATACAGAATTCAGCGGCTTGGAAGAAAGCACTCAGCCTCGTTGGAATAGCAGGTTTATGGTCAGAGCAGCCGGATATTCCTACACGTTGAGAAACTATTGGATGTTCAAGCAACGCTGGCATACATACATACATACATGGCATAGCATTCTGTTTCCTATCCACAGAATCATAAACAAGTACTACAAAGATCTTCTCTCAATCAATTAAAAATGGCTTTCTTTTTCAGTTCTACTTAACAGCTTTGATGCTTTTGTGCACTTTGGGCCCAAAATAAATGCCACTTGATTTCAACAACATCCCATATGGTTTCATTGAATGTTGGGCGATTTATGTTAACTTTTTGAGGAAAAGAGAATATAGATACTTCTTAGAAATATTGCAATGCATACAGCATGCTAGCAGAATGTGAACCTGATGCTAACGCTAGCAAGGCAACATGTTCACAGTGACAATGCTAACATGCGGAAGTTTAGCAGGTATCATGTTCACCACCTTAGTTTAGCTTGTTAGCATTAAGTAATTAGCACCAAACTCAGAGTACAGCTGAAGCTGATGGGAATGTCATTTGTTTTGCGGATATTCATAAACCAAAGTATTTTTGCCTTGATGATGGAAATAGAGCAAAGGAATGTTATAACAATTCATCCTGTGGGAACATGAATGTTTGTGCCAAATGTCTAATAATCGCTAAAACATTTCACCCCAAAACAACAAATACCAACATAATGTTTGAAGCTTGGCCTGTAGCATACAATGCATGTTTTTTAGCTTTTCCCCTAAAAGCAGCTTCCTGCTGCGTCTGAAATCAAAAAACAATACAATGAGCAAAAAGATACTAAACAATGAGCCATAGAGCTGAGGGGAATGGTCGAGTTTCTTGATCATTCTCACTATAAGCGACAGCTTTCACATACACATAGTCATTTGATCAACTGTATATTGATTACACGGGCTGTAAATCTTCCTTTTAATTACTTCACATCACTTTGTGTTTTCAATTATCTTAATTCATCTATAGGTGTCATTTTTTTATTGTATATTGTTTATGTTACTGACTATTTTTATTATTATTATTATTATTATTATTATTATTATTATTATTATTATTATTATTATGTTCTCTGAAGTAACACATATCATACAAATATTGTTTAATGGAACCATCTGGCGAGTTTATTTGTTTATACTGGCTTTATTATTTATCAACTAACAGCTTGTAAATGTTGTGCTGAGATGTTAACATGTGTTTAAATCAACAAAAGACAGCCATTTTATCTGATTTCTGTCAGAACTCTGTCGGTCTGCCTCTCTCCAAGTCTGTCTGAAGTAGCTTCAGCTTGTTTTGTGTTGCAGGGATGAAAAGATGTCGATGTATTTAGGAAAGCTGATACAGAAAGCCTTCAAACATTTTATCATACATGGTTGGTATCGTTTGCTGACAGAAAATGTGTAACAACTCTCTCTGAAGTTATATTTCTGTCTTAGCCTTCTTTGTTCCGGAGCTTCTGATGTTGTTTATAATTTTTGCAGAGAGTTTGGTTGATAAGAGATGTCAGATCTGGGGTAAGATAGCTCTAAAACCTCTACCTAAGCCCTGATGGAATATTCATGAGTGTAGAGATAATTCCTTCTGCAATGTTGGCATGTAATATTAACACTTGTTAAATGGGCTGAAATGGAGTAAAAGCTAAACAATACCCCTGAGTAAAATAACTCTCGTATATGAGCCTGTTGAAAACTCTGTCGGTTGAATTGATTATGAAGTCTCTGTAGAGCAGCTTGTATATTTGCTTGTATAGTCTGTCAGAAGGCATTTACTTCCCCTTAAATGTTTGCAAAGCCAATTGAAGCCACTGCGGTCATTCTTTCAACCTGCATTGTATGCTGGCTGCAAAAAGGAGATTGTTTGAAAATGACCCTCCTTCTCACTTGATTTATTACCCCAGTAAACATTTCCCTAATGACTTTATCGTCTCAATCCCCAGTTTCAAGTCTTCTTCAATACAGCATGATGGAGTAAACTAGACGATAAAGTCGGGTAAGCTTTAAGGTGCGGTATTGACCCGTTTAGGTGTTGTCTGGGTTTTGGTCGTAGAACTTTCAGCCATTCACAGAGCGTTTACAGTTTATGAAAGTTAATTGTAACATTTTGATCACCTACATTACAAATGTTTTGTTTAGCTCCACCCTCTCGTGACACGTTTGTTTCCAAAAAAACAAGATGGTGACGGCCAAAGTGTCAAACTTGAGGCTTCTAAAAGGTAGTCCACAAACAAATTGGTGACGTCATGGTGGCTCCATCCACTTCTTATACTGTATACAGTCCGTGGTGCGTAACAAAGAAAAGTCCGCTGGCTAGTGCAGTCACTGTATTATTCACTTGTATTTTCAATGTATATCAATAAATGTCAATATAATGTAATGAAATATTTTTATGTTAAATAGATCTTCATTTTTTGCAGAATTTAGTAATGCTGAACATGCGACCTGCACTACTTCTTTTAGATCAGAAATATGTCTTTGATCTGTTTCACATATCCTCAAATCTAAACTTGGCTCAGTTTTTTGTGATCGGAAGAGTTTGTTGTTGCTACCTGACAAGTAGGTGCTAATGTAACAATTAGGCCACATGTTAACACATACACTTTGCAAACCAGGTTTATTTTTCAAGTTGCCTTAGCTTTTCTGAATGCCCTGATGTCATTTATGATAACCTTTTACTAATGTGACTTCTAATGCGGAAACATGTGTAAATGTTAAAGTTGCTTTTTGTGAGTGAGTCCCCCTCATGTAGGGCTCCTACTTTTGTGGTTGCCAGCCGGTCAGAACTTTTCGTAATGCAAGACTTTCTTCACTCTCTGATGAAAACACATTGCTATTCTGCCCTCGCCACATATCATACAGTTTGCACAATGTTAATTCCCCCTGGCTTATTGGTGTTGGCTGTTCTGACCAAATTGATTTTGTCCTCTTTTCTCATCAAAAAGATAAATTATTTGACTCTGTCAATGATGGCACAAGCCGGGCCTGAGGTGCTTTAATGGACACCTTCTTCATCCGCGGCTTTGTCAATAGTCCACGTAAACACTCAGACAACAAATCTCTGTGTACACTCTGTCTCCCCTGCCAACTGAGCGCTGAAAACACACCCAATAGAAGGTCATGATAATATACCTCAAGTCTTATCCCTCGCTTTCTGCTGACTTGATACCCATTGTTGTTTGCAGCAACATCTCGGGCAAGTTGGCGTGTTGACAGGCCCTGAAATTACCTTTGTCAAGTTTGTAGCCGCTTTCTGCTTGTTTAGATTATTTCTCTTTTGTTATCGCAAAAAACAAGAATCAGTCATAAAATGTCTGGGAGAAATTTTACAGGAGTAAGAGGACACTGTCTGCTAACAACTTCCCAGTGTTTGGAGGGAGGAATACAATCTAATTAGTCAATACAAATGTACAACAAGTGTCCTTGCTGTAGCCAGAGCTACCTGCTTCTGAGCGAACAGGCACGATCAAACAAAGACAGACACCGGCTCTCTGAAGCCCACATTTCTTGTCTGGTTAATTAGCAACACATGTTTTCTGTTCAAATAATCTCAACTACCAAGATGAGTTGACACACAGAGACAAAGACTTGGACAGGGATTTTGCAATAACAGTAATTGGTGATCGCAACTGGGTTGTTTTTTTAAACTCTGCTTACCTTTTTGAGAGAAAGAAAAGTTATCTCGATACTTTTACTTTGATAAATTCTCTGTGTATCGTCAATGTAGGATAACGCAGTGCTGGATCATAATAAAGTATATCTTACTAAAGTACTGTACTTAAGTACAATTTTGAAGAATGTCTTGAGTACTATATTGTCGTTTTTCCTCCACTACATTTATTTTGATATTTTTGTTACTTATATATTTGATATGCACGGAACTCCCCCTGGTTATGTTACAATCGTAGAGGTTTATGTAATGACCACCCCTTTTAGTTATTTAAGTTTTGAGTGCTAGCAAATTCAAAATGCTAAATCATCGCAGTTGAGAACAAAATGTAAAAGTTGCTAAATTCTCAAAAGAGTGACCAATAAAAATCAAATGGAACTAATTTGAATTTAAGATCCCAACTGGAATTTCAAGCTCGGTAATTGAACGTTACTTGGTAGAAGTGCACCGTTGAAGCTAACGTCCTTATATGTGCACAAACATGTAAGAACCTGATGTCACCTAGTGGATAATTGTTTGGACGAATAAATGCTCCCATTCGTCTATGGGATAAAATTATTTTTGTTTCTGGAACTGTGGCCGCCCAAAATAGCCCCTCCCATCCTTCAAATCTGTAGTTTCTATAGAGATTAAGATTTTACATATTCAACATTTGATATTAAGACATTCAACATGCAAAATGTTGCTTCGTCAGTAATAATAATCAGACCTTAAGATACATAATTTAGCTGATAATACTTCAGTAAAATTCTGTTTCTCTGTTTTATGGTCTTTATGGTGTTCTCGAGGATTAAGATTTAATCCGGTGCCGTGTGTTGTGTTACTGCAGGCTAACAGATGTACGTTGTGTGTTAGGAGCAGAGTTGCTCTTTGCATTAAATCTCATCAAACAGACAGCGAAAAGGGACATGTTTAAAGCTATGAATTTAATAATGAGTAAATAAAAGCATTGTGACAGAGAAATACAAATGCCCTTATTAGCAGAAGATAATCTTCAAGCAGACAACATTCAAATAGTTTCCCAGCCTGTGTTAAAAGTGATGCAACAACAACCCCAGGCAAGCTATTAAAACACTGATACACTTTTTAGCTGCACGAATGCTACCAGGCGAGAGACACAGGAAAATCATTTTCTTGTTATTGCAAAATTATTCAAATGAGAAAACCGTCAATAATAAGCTTCCCACAGAGAAAATCCCCCATAACAGGTCCAGTGGGAAGAGAGATTTGATAAGAGGCCGCGTCCCGCTGGCACAACAAAATAAAAGGATTTTTGGAGCCCAACGGATTCAGTGTCATAGTAGTCAAGTCCTTGATGAAAGCAGAGGAGCTAACCCTTCTTCCTATGCACATCCGCGAGGTGATTCGCTAACCCACGCTAATTTTCTCACCTTTTAAGGCCGCAGTGATAACCCAATTTTCATTAAATATAATCTGGCAGTTTAACATTCGCCATAAAACCTAATGGGGCAGAGACAGGTATTGTGCGGGTTTTAATTATCTCACGTTAGCCTCCAACAGCTGCTGTGTGTTTATTTCTCTTAGCACTTAAAGGAGTACTCTCTATTCCCAGTGAACCCCACCAAAAAAAACACTGTCATGTAGTGTGGATTTTCTTAATATCATCCTTCCTGTTTTGTTACTTTATCCTGACAGGACCATTATGATCATCATGCTTAGCTTCCGACTGACCTCATTGTATCACATTGTCAGGGCTGCAGGCAGGATTGAAGGGGTCTGCAATAGCGAATTGCAGATTCTGTTGTTGCAGCTTTTAATTAGTGTGAAATTACTTTTTTGGAGGAGGCATAAAGTATCTGACTTTGCTGGGAATAATTAAGTTTGATATGGTTGACAAACACCCCCATGGAAGTTGTGCGAAGTTCGATAGTGGTGTCGGCGCGAACATAAACAAAGGAATGTCAATGGATTCCAGCAGAGGCGCCGTGAGGGGACGAGGAGATTGTTGCTCACCCAGTACGGCAGTCACTGCCTAGTGTTACATTAAATGATTAGGTAATAGGCCAAGACTGGGCAGCCTGCCAGTGCAGTTATAAATACTTGCTTACATATTCACCTATCGTGTACATACCATGTCTAACTGCAAAATGAGAGAGGTTGCTTTGATTATTCTATAAGTGTCACTGACTCTTATAGAAATCTGCCCTTGTACTAGTTAGATAATGCCATCAGTCAGAGGTAAAGATGGCTATCTTCTATTAGCAATGAATACAGGTGAAAAAGGCCTTACGCTGACCTTCGCTGCACATGTACTGAGCTGTACAAAAGCCCAATTTGACTTGAGTTGCCGCTCTAGAGCATGTCATCTTATTTTCACCGGATTATGGAAGGTGCTTGACCTACAGTATTGAATCAGTCTGAACACTTGCTTGACAAGCCACTCAGACTTCTACTTCTTCTTCTACTTCTTCTTCAGATAATATGAAATCACTTCTGCTTAGGGTTTAGAGGTGTAGTGAAAAAATTCACTCAATACTGTACCTATAACAAGAATAAAATGTCCTGTGTATGGGGAAATATGCTACATTTGTCTTGAGCAGAATATAAGTTTTATTTTTCCACCAGGTGTTGAAATTCCTGCCTTGCAAAGCTTTATTGGTGAAATTTAAAATTTAGCCTTGTAGGCTCACTTGTACAGCAGAGACACAAAAGCACTGGGTGCCAGGTCGGGTTCTTTAATTGGCTACAAGCACATCTTACTTGGTCGCAGTGGTGGGCAAGCAAAGCTCATCCTGGATTTATTTTGGTTCTACTTTTTATTTTATTTCTGGAGCATAAAATTGAGACAGTGTCACATCAAAAACAGAAAGTTAGGCAGTGTACTCCCATGATGGTATTAGTATAGATTTTCGCTGTCAGAATAATGGAGTAGCCTGCGGAGACTGAAATAGAGCGATGTATCGAATGAAGCCACCTGGAGGTCTGCTGGGCTAGTATGAAGAGAAACATTGTCACAACATTAGCCAGAAGAGAAAACATCAAGCCGCTAATCAAACCCCCTGTCCATGTAGGTTACATTTATAATCCTGTATTTACTTTGATACCCTTAAACAGCACTAGGTGTGGTGAGATTTATTGTAACATCAGAGTACTCCCTCGTGGGCCTTTACTTGACCTTACTTTATATGTGTTGTTTTCACTGTGAGGTTAATGTTTGAATGATTAATGCATTTTACCTTTCCTTTTGAGAAGCAACTCTAAAATCCCATGAGTGGACCCTACAGGCTTAAATATTTATTATAATCAAGCGGCAACCTCCGGGTCTGTGAAACTGCAGAAGTGCCTTGAACCTGCATACTTTCTAATGGCCAGCAGGGGGCGACTCCACTGGTTGCAAAAAGAAGTCCGATTGTATGGAAGTCTATGAGAAAATGACCCTACTTCTCACTTAATATAATATATTACCTCAGTAAAAACATTTTCCTATTGAGTGTATGGCCTCAATGGCTACATTCAAGTTATCTTCAATGCAGCATGATATTCATTTTGTGAATTATGGTCCCATATAGAGTAAAATTGACAATACAGTAGTATAAACTTTAGGGCGTGGCTACCTTCTTATTCACAGGCCACTATCACGGCGATGTCTGGGTTGGTTGCTCTCCGTGGTTTTGTCTTAGAAACTTTAACCCTTTCGCAGTGTGTTCATCAAAGCTAATTATAACATTTTGGTCGCTTACATTAAAAATTGTCTTGTTAAGCTTTTGGTACTTAGCTCTTGTGTCTTGTGTCTTGACATCAAACAAGACAATCAATTACAACTAGTTTTACCTTAGTAAAGCTACAAACTCTGCCTTCATCGTTTGCCGAAATGCCAAACTCGAGGCTTCAAAATGGTAGTCCACAAACCAATGGATGACATCATCGTGACTTCATCCACTTTTTATATAAATTCAATAAGCAGCAGGGAGTTTGCAGTTCCCCGGTGCTGTGGCACTGGCACTTTGAATGTATTCCAATAAACAAACTATAAAACAGACAAAGAACATGGCTGTAATATTTACAAGCGAGTCAGACAGCTGTACTTCTTCTCCCTCTGTACTGAGGGCAGACTGGAGCTACACTGACTCACTATCACCTCTAAACAAGCGGTATTACAAGACAGGACGGAGCGCAGCTTATCAGTTAGCATGCTAATTTCAGTAGATATCTCTGCAACACAACACATAGACGTCTTTGACATAACGACATAACGTCAACACTGTTACAAATGTTGATAATGCTGATTAATGTTTTTAGTTTAAATCCTGGCAACCTTTAACACTAGAAGAAATGGTTTGGTCACCTTTAGGACAACATTTCTTTAAGGGGAACTCGATTCGCAAAGTCTTTTTGTAGGTATTGGGGAGTACAGAGGCAACTGGGTGCAAATCTGATAAAGTGACACCACTTGAGCCAGCGTCTGTTGGGGCTGACGATTACACGTTTGAAAGAAGAGAGCTTACCAGACCTCTGTAGCCCGCTCCTCGTCTCTGCTTGCTCTGCTAGAGGCTCAAGCTACATTAGTCACAACTAGCATAACACGCCTAAAACCGATGGAAAATGTCGGCGGTCGATTGCATTGTGGGAAATGTACTGTAGGTACCGGGTTTTGACAGGGAAGAAGAATGCGTGAAACAAAGAAGAAAATATCTCCGGTTCCTGCTGCATCGATTTGAATGCTTTTTTGAAACTGTTCAATGTGACTCCATCCTGCCATCGTTTTAATCCAGTATTGATGCCGCTGAACCACCAGCTACAGTGCAGAACAGACCTGGCACATACTCATTTAGCAAAGCCTTTTATCTGTGTCCAATCAAAAATAATTGCCTCCTCCTTCCAGATCAAGCCACCTATACAGAGGGAAGATCCTCAAAACACCCCAACGCTCGGAAGCAAATATCTGAATATGATTATGTCGATGTTAAATAGCTGCCAGAGATTAAACACAAAGTACACACACACACACACACATATACACACACATAAACAAAGAGGTCCACCTCCTCACACCCACTCCTGCATGGATTCCTTTATGAACAACATGAGTCAGTCAGGTTGGCTTTTATTGCCGCTGTAGCTCTCCACATCCCCGTCCTTGGACCAGACTCAGTCAATCACGCCTGCAGGAAGGGGGAAGATGGAAGAAAGCCGCAGTCATCAACAGCTGACCAGAAATGGGCTGAGGACAGACTGACCAGGGGCTGTGTTTCTCTCTGATAATTGGCTCAGTTTTAGATCTTAATACATTCAACAGATGTTTGCCTGAGCCCTGAGCCATTGAACAGCCAACTGTGGAGGAATTCGCCCTCTGTGCTGTGGTGGTCTTGTTTTTTGCTGCTCTGGCGCCTGTCTCCCTGCTTGACTCGATTGCAGTGTACATAATGTACAGTCCAATTCAGATGCATGTAAATTGGAGCAAAAATAATCCACTTTGTCATCATTGGCCCTTAACAAAAATAGATTGTTATAGCAGTGGTGAGGTGTTGGGATATGCCAGAAGTTCCTCCCGCAAAAGAATTCTCACAGGGGTTTAATTTAGTGGAAATAATAAAATGCATTCGCACTAATATCTGCTTAACACTTTCATTATTCATCTGCTCAAACCTTGTTATACACAAATAATCCAAGCAAATTGGGTTCAATTGACCTTATTCACTGCAGTCTGTTTGGCCGACCATAACATTGAACCTTTATATGGAATTTTTGATTTTAACATTAATCACTTTTATATCATATGTAACAGTTTTTTCGTTTTTACGGTGCTAAAGAGAGTCACTTTTAGAATGTATGACACATCCGACAGTATTAAAGTAATCTCGAAGCAATAATCTACCATACCTCTGTGAACTCTGTAAACTCTGTAAAGTGGCTGTGCAAAGTTTGCAGCTTGCTCCTTCTTGGAGGTTGGCAGCTGTAGTCAGCTTGGATTCACATCAGTTACACTGGATTACAATAGAGACCCACAGTTACTGCCAGAAAGGAAAGTGTCATAATTTATCAACATGTCCCAAGAAGCTACTCATGCAGCACACTCCACTTCTCTGCTGTTAATGCTCAATGCGTTCTAAACATTTGTGGTTTTGGGGCGACTGATTCTGTTGTCTTTCTTGGGAGGACAGTCTTGAACACACAGGTCAACAGTGGTGATGTAGCTTATGCTGCAGAAGTGGTTTGAAAAGTTTGTATAGACATCTTTGACAAATGATTCTGCCATGGCTCTGATCCCAGCGGACGGCAGATGCAGTCCACTGAAAAAGGACGAGCTGTAAACACTCAGGCAGCAAATATTTTATGCAATAAAAAAAAGGAATGTAAAAACCCAAAAGGGCAATTCATGTAAATTGTCAGGTTTCTATAAATGATTGGAGCTCATTGTACACCAGTGCCATTACTGAAGTATCCTTGAGGAGCCTCTCTTTATCTGTGTACAGGGCGGTTAGTAATGAACTCTGAAAAGGGCCACTGTTAAAAGCCTAACCTTATCAACAAAAGACACAGTTGTTCGGTAGCTTTTCTCTAACATGCACTTCTCAATTGTGGGTGGTAATTAATTCTTCATGAACAGCAAACATTTTTATCAGTGCAACAAGATCCATTAGAGCCGCACAAATGGAGTTCAGTTATCAACAGCACTTGCTTATTTCTTGGCTGTAATGTGTACTTTAATGACAAGAAATGTTATCTGGCTCACTGCACAGGGACTCACCTTGATAATCTTTGACTCTTTTGAAGTCCACTTCGTTACGTTCTCCTTTTATTCTCTCCTCAGGCTTTTGCCTAATGTTCTCTCGTAACCTTGAAAATGTATTTTCCATCATATCAGCATAATCCACGTCTCCTTATCGCATTATGATGCTTTGGTATGACCGTTGCAATTGCGTTTCCTCATAATTGCTTTAAGAACGTTAACCTCTTTTATTAATGGTGACTCCATTTTCACTGAGGCCGGTCTCCAAGGGTCAGTTTTATTGAATCGTGTGTTTAAATCTCTGTCTGCTCTAAATGGAAATGCATTCAGCTTATTTCATTTATCATAAGCCCACAGTCTCTGGTTCCCTTTTAATACTCAGAAAGAATTGAACAAATCATGTTATCCACAGTGGAGTGTTAGCAGGCTCAAGAGCGTGCTGCCGTTTGACTGCATTATTTAATACACAATTAAAAAGTGAAATTTGATTGCACACACTATATGGGACATCTTTAAAGCAAACATGCTACTGTTTTAGATGCTGCAGGTCAAAAATACTTTGAAGCTATAAAATATTCAAAGAGCTCTTGTTTGGGGAGGAAATAAAACACTATTTGCATTGTGCACAGTGAAATTAATTTCTTCCATTGATGCCAATTTCATCATAGTGGCCCCTAAGGCTGTAGCAGACGGCAAGTGAAACTGAGAGGGTCCATTTCTCCCAATTTAGAAGTTGTAGATGTTCCACGTCCGTGTGTATGATTGAGTGCGTGTGTGCGTTTGTCTGTCTACGGCTAAACTTGCATGGACCCATCAGCCCATATTTTTTATGCTCATTTACGACTGTATGCCCCACATTCACTAACCGGCCAGTAGGCACACAGCAGGACTCATAGTTTATTTTCGGAGGAAGCAAATAGTCACTAGTGTTACACAATGAACTGTAGTTTAATGTGACAATATGATTGGCTGAGTACACCTGCGTTTGTTCTTTTGGGCCGCTTTTTGTCATTTCATTTAACTAATTTAATGTCAGCCTCCGAAGCAGCAAGAGAGATCAGAAACAGTCAGTGATCGTTGGAACAGTGGAAAGTGAACTAACCGGGACGGTTTTGATGAGTTTTATTTTGTTTGAATGAAGTGTGTTTTATGATTAGTTAACAAGCGAATTAAGCTAGTTACAGTAAGAGGGGAACATTTAATTCAGAAGGTGAACCGTTTCAATTTTTGGATCCAATGTTTTTGTTTAATAAGGAGAATAGGTGTAAGAAAATGTCCAACTTGACATTTTCTGAGTTTATTTGGTTTATTCATTAAACTAAAGAGGCTAGGAGAGCTCGTGGATCGTAGCGGACTTGCCGCTCTAACAGCAGGGAAGTGCTTTACGTAAACTAAATTTAAAACATAAGACACCGCATTAAACTCAGTTATATTGTTTTTTGGTTCCGGGACCGACTGGAGCCTCAGAGTCAGACACTCCAGATGTCACTAGAGGTACACCATGAAGGCGTTACAATTAGTCATGCACAAAACTCTAGGATATATCTTCTGGGGAGCACTGATTAAAGTAAAATCATGTTTAATGGTGGCGCTACAGAGAAGCTCAAAGACCTTCTAAAAAGGAAAATGATTCATCCTCTGGGGAACATGAATGTTCAAATTGAATTTTATGGCAATTTGTCGTCATGATTTTGATCATTTGTTTATGCTGTGGATATAGCAAGAGGGTCAGGGGGTCACCACTATGTACGGAGACCAGTTTTCAAGACAGCTTGTCATAGACCAAAGGGTTGGTTAAGGGAAACCATACTTTAGTGGCCATTAACATCCTTACCAAAGTTCAAGAGCCTGTCCATTAAATGTGAAGACGTCTCGGCCTGGACGGAAGTGCTGGACAAACAGATAGACTATTCTTCTTGCTCTGCTAGTGACAAGGTCAAAGGCCCATACAGCAGTACTCTCTTTAGGTCCTTCTACACGAAGATAGCATACCGACTCTTCCAAGAATCTCTGAATGTGTCCAGCGAACCTGAAAAAATTATCTCTTACACATGTTGAAGTCTGGTGGAAAGTGGAAAGTGGAAAAAAAGAGTATGTGATCGATTTTATATCTAATCAATGTTCCCCACTTAGTTGCAGGTTACATAGAGGTGAACGTTTCCCAGCTGAATTGTGGCTCAGGATTTATCACAGAACCTCCATAATCTGTATTTAACTATCCATTTCTCATTGTAACCGTTATGGCATTAAGATCAGTGAATGACTCTGCAAACCCCTCCGCAGGTATGAAACTCTGACATTATGAAGGAGTGAAGCCATTCAGCCATGATTTTGTACATTTTCAAATGGTAGCAACTTCTCCAGACACCGATTTTCATTTTACCTTTAAAGTCTTTCAAATAATTAAATGATTCATAGTCAAGTTTTAAGTTCATTCTCAAATGTTTCTCAGGGGCATGTTATCACTGTTTCTGAATATAGTCAAACTGATACAATGGGAAACTTTCCACACCAGACTTAGTTTAACTTTGATTGTGCCAATCAGCCCAAAAAAAACGAAATTATCATGCACAGCGGACATGTGGGTGTATTCAAATTTGAAACCTCTTGGGGTGAAGTTAAATATATAATGCCTGTAGCAGCTCGACTCAGTCAGTGAAAGGAAGGAAACAGGCTCGCTCATGCGCATGTTGGAAGGAAACAAAACACAAATTGGCCTATTACTCCACCAGTATATGTTTTAATTAATGTCCTCCCTCCTGGGGATACAGTAAATCCACCAGTCTTAGTTTAACCTTGTCAAATGGTTCCTGTGTCGGCGTTTAGTGAATTGGCTGTCTGCTGGTGGAAAACACATATGGTGTGTAGGTTTTCAGCTTCATTAGGATCACGATTAAATTGTTGTCCTTGTTGCAGCAAGTGTTGGTCAGTAACATTTACTAATGGCTTACAGTAATGAATTGTGGATTGACTGGTCCCGGATGGGTTCTTTTACCATCCGTAGCAATCACTAGTAGTTCTGTTTTTTCTGAATACTGGTGTTTGTTCAATATTCATATTTATCAATACAGAGATGCAACTATTTCTGTAGGCTTGCTCCAGTACAAACTATGTAAAGGAACATTTCTTGGCTTGTATTTCCATAACTCTAGCCACTGTTTCTATCGGTTAGGAAAACATTTTTCTCACCAAAGTTATTTGCCACCCCCACCCCCCTTGGGCCTGGTCATCTGTACCCATTTGACACCCCCTGATAGCGGGCTTCTGCCTATTTGTGGTTACATAACAAAAGCTGTTTTAAATCCTCTTTTTGTCCATTCTGTTTAGTAAATCTTTCTAAAACTAGATCTGCAGGATTATTAAATTGTGCCTTTTTTTATATTAATACCCGATTTGACACATCTTCATTTTATAGCCCCACATTGTAACAAGAGTTTTTGTAGGATAAGTGCAATTATTTGAATGCATTGTATTCATTTTAATGATCTACTTCAGATAAAGTTGGGGGACATTATCAATCCAGCCTCCACTTTGCTTTTTTAATGACAAAAAGCAACTCCATACCAAGGGACTGTTAGCTCTTCAGCTGAGCATTATGTAATGACACGTGTTGTTTGGGTGACAAAACACGGGGGGAAATGTCTGTGTTCCCTCCAATAGGCGCTTGAGTTTCACCAGTGGCGCTATGCTAAATCCCAATCTGCAGCTGGAGGCTTCGGTTGCTGTTTCTCTATTGCATTATCAGAGGCAAACTACCCCAATGCATATTAGAAAACTATTTGGTGTCAAATTAATTAAGGGTCCTCAGAATTACCTCACCGCACACACACATATTTTGGTTGAAAGTTATCATTATTATTATTATGTTGCTTCCCAATTTGTGCTCGATATGCGTAGGACTTCTCCTCGAGTGTGTGGGTGGGTGACAATTAAATGAGGGTGATAAATAATATCACTGCCAGCTGATAACAGGGAAAAAGAAGAGCCTGTCTCACTTCCTCCAACTAAAGCCCTAACAGAACGAGAGGAGCTCCAGCAGATGTAAAAAGCCACTTTGCTGGTGCTCTCGCTCCCCCTCAAGTGACAAGTGACAGGTCCTGCATTTACATGAGCTTTACATATTAATAAAGCTGCTCCGGAGAGGAACAGGCCTTCTCCATCAGTGTGTTTGGCCTCGTTTCAAGGCTTTATCGAATGATTGTTTTTGCCTCCCCGTTCGAGATAGCTCCAACCTAGTTATTGCTCGGAAAGATTAGTGGGCAAACTTGAGAAATGGTGTTCGTCTTATCAGCTGTTTACTGCTGAGAAAATGCAACGGAACAGCAATCAAACATAAGAAACACCTGCCTACAGCCAGACATCACACAGGCGTTATCTTGTGATGTTTGCAATGTGCAACCTGGAGCTGCATCACTGACATTGACTGAGTTGTGGTGATTTATTGAGCTTTTTGATTTTTGGGGTTGTTGTTTCCGCACCATATAAGCTTTATTTTAAAAGATAAAATGATCTGACTGAGAAAAAGGACCCCCCAGAATGATCCTGCGGTGCTCTCATAGGCACCTTGTCCTATATATATATATATATATATACTCATTGGAGCAGTGCTGCAGGACCTCGTCTTTCTTGTTACTGACTGAGCAGGAAGGACGTGAATGCTCACCAAAATAAATGTAGCAATCTGAGTCCATTGGAAAAGTATCAAACATGGGTAATAAAACCCAGCAGTTGTTTCCGGTAACTCTGGTTTACTTCTGTGGAATCCTCTTACCGCTGGCCTCGTCTTCCACATGAGGATTTGACCTCTGACATCAAATCTAGGAAACCGATTGCCTTGAAAAACTATTTAAGTTAAGTTATGGTTACTTTACATGTACTTATTAAGTTTACTTACATTTTGTTGCACTTTTGAAGTTGGAACAACTTAAAAAAAAAAAAAAAAAAAGCATAAAAGCTCGCTATAAATGTAATATTTTATTGAGACTGTCTGAAGCTCAGTGCTGTGCTGCTGTAAGTAGAGCCTTGATGTTAACAGGTAGATGGTTCCATGATGACTGCACAGATGAATGCATGATATGAGTGAGTGAAACACAAATACCCTCGCATCTCACTCAGCACTTAACAAGTTGAGCACTGCTGTATGAAAGCAACGAGCTCTCGTCAATAAGTGGCTGTCAACATCATTCCAAAATAAATATGTTTTACAACAGGCCAACTAACAATCACTCATTAAACGATGACTGTAGTTTGGATTGATCACCCCCGCATGCTAATTAATGACTGGGTGGCTTTTAATATGCAGGTCCACTGAACATCATTTCACCATTAATAGCAAAAGGAAGGAGAAAATGAAAGGCAGGCAGAGGGAGCTAATAGCCTCGGAGCCCCTGATTATATTTGACTGTGAATACTTGGATCAGAAAAGCAGATCAACTCCATTGGAAGAGTCCAACATATTGGATTATACACTTGTTTGGTATCTTGCCCAGAGCCATATAAGAAGATCAGTTGGCCGTGTCTTTGTCCTAGTTTAGGACGAAGACAGGAAGCAGCCGAGCTGTCAGAAGGTAAAGAAAATAATCTTTCAACAACTCCAAATCTTCAAATGTCTTATTTACATGTTGTGTCTTGATTATATCATTTCTGTGAAATAAAAACAGCATAAGGAGACAATGGACAAACAAATGTCCCAGATAAGAGGGATTTAAGATCATTTGTCGCATTCACAGATTTCTTTCCACCACAAAATGTACAGGTGGTCCAGGTCTGCCATAAGTACAGTATGTCTTACTCAAGAATTATAAAGCCTTCATCTAATATGAATTTGGAGTTTAAATATTTTTCGAGAATCTATAATACTTTGGAAATAGACTTTATACAAAAATTAACGAGTGAATACAATGTTGGACAAGGTTTTTATTATATTATATTTAGACAATGTTATAGTTTTCAACAAAGTCTCTCTCACTCTGTCCAAGTGAACATCCTGTGTTGGACCCGCAAATATCTTTTTTTTTGCTGAGCCGTTTGAAGTTCTTTTTTTAAATTCATGTGACATTTTTGTGAACGGAAGTTCTTAAAAGGTTGGGAACAGCTAACCTTATATAAAAATTTGAGGGCGTAGATTATGCTAATCTCACAAACACCTCCTAATGAGCCGGTGGAAGTCTTCTGATGTACTTGTGCAGTTAAAAGGGTTTGGTGAATCAGACTTGGAACACTTGTACCAGCAAGCTTTAGGGGAAAGGTTTAGATTAAAACTATGAACATTTCCTGAATGAGTCCTATTGTTCTTCCAGAGTAATTGCTCAATTGTATCCATATGGTTGCCCACACAGAAACAATTTTAGTGTGGAAGCACAAATAGGATCGGGAGTTAGTTACCCTTAAAGGATATTTTGAGTTAATCCCATATACACCGTGCTGCTTCTGTAAATACCCACTGGTGCACTAAATGTGTATTATTCCTCGGCTGAAATCCCCGACAAATGCACTGTTCATTCCTGTTTGGAAGAACGTTTGCTACAAACTACAGAGCCCAGATTGTTATAGCATATAGAATAATTTAGTATAATATACAATACAGAGAAAATATAGAATAATTACAGACCTGTAATTGAATGCTTGTAATTTTGCTGTGTTTTCTTTCGTACAGTGTTTCTTTAAGAGATTTAGAGCACATTGATCTTCACGTTTGTGCTTTCACTCGTGAGGTTTATCCGTCCTTGGAGCCACTGTAATTACATTGTTGAAGTCTCACAAAGCAAATAAGACGGGAACAAACTAATCTAACTATGATATATATTATACAGTTTGTCATTTTATTAGTCAGATTGCATATGGAATAACTGTCTCTCAATGACAGCACATATACGCACTGCTATGGACACTCAGAATTGGAGACAGGTCTAAATAATAACGTTACTGAGTCAAAAGACAAATGTTTAGTCATCATTTGAGTACTATGAATGGGGGAATTTCCTGAGTAAGTATCCCCCCCCCCCCTTCTCCCTTTCACTACCTGACTGACCCTATTTGCTGCCTGCACCTCAGCACTGCACTGTGATGGCAGACCATTTATATACAGGATTTCGGAGGAGAGAGCAAAAATCTAAGCTGTTATCCTGCAGCTGTCCGGTGGAGCTGAACCACATACTGCACTTCAGATAGAAGGAGAGCAGCAACACATTGTTGGCCTCCTCTACGTATTTGTTTGGGAAGGAACATTTTGGATCCAAGCCTGTACTTAAAATAGCTATATGCATACTGTACCTACACTCTTTAGTCACTGTCAGTAGAAAAGGAAGCAGAGATATGCAGGTGAACACAAATCAAAGTGCACGTCATACTGGTGAATACAGGCCGAGTCACAGTCAGTCCAAAGACTGACAATTGAACGTTAAGCATGATGAACTTTTAATCGTAAACTGTATAAAAAGCTTCTAATCTTAGTGAAAACCAGAATCCCCATAAATAATACAGAGGACATGCCTTTGGTGTCCTCCAGTACACGTCCCATCTTATTTTGCTGAATGGTATCATCATCAGCTGATCATACATAATGGCTGGATGTGCAAAATGTGTAAAAGTAACTTCAGTACCCATCTCTATATAGTAGGGTGACATCAATGACATAAATTACAGCTTAAACTCCAACTCTGGAGCCCAACTGATTTTAGCTTATATATATATGTGTATCTCCATATAAAGTACAACAGCCAATAAGTTGCAAGACATCGCAGTAGAGAAATGCTAAAGATATAAACGAGGTAGTTTGGAAATGGAGTCACCATTACATAGTCTGACCACCGGAGGGCACTGACAAGTTAGTTATTAATGCACTCTAATGGCGGGTGGTAAGTCAGTACACCTTTTTGGTCCTGAATGAAATTACTCAACAACTACTGGATGGAATGCCAACAATTTTGCAAAGACAATAATGGTAGGACTGACTTGGCGAACCCCCTGACTTTTACTTTAGCGCCACCATGAGGTTGGTATTCATGGTTTTCAGTTAAATATCTTGAAAGTGCCTTGATTTGCCACTCATATTAATGTTGCCCTCAGGATGAATTGTACCATTGATAATTTCTTGACTATTCACTTAGAACTACCAGCAGGTCAAAACGTTGTTCCTCTTAAGCTCAGCTGTACTTTGAGTTTAGTGCTAACTAGCAAATGTTAGCACGTTAAAGTCAGCATGTAGCTAAAAGCTCTGCTGAGCTATGTACTATAGACTACATGTCGTGGAAAGTACAGCTCTCCTTGTTTATGTTAAGTGTTGATTGACCAATATATTGTTACCGTATTGTTTCCAAAAATCAAATTATTGATTGATTAAACTTAAATGTCAATTACCTCATCTCAGAGGTATTTCTAATGCTAGGTGAAAAATGTTTATCCCTGCGGGGATTATTATGGGGGAAGATTGTCTTTGATAAGTGACAAGTAACCTGACAACTTCCTAAAATAATTCATGTTTTATTGCTTAAAGTATGACATACAACCAAGAAATGTCATTTCTGATCGTGGAAGAGGCAAGAGCCCACTTTTTATTCATGAAATGCTGTTTCAAAAGCAATCAGTAAGGAAATAAAAACATAATTGATGTCATGTCTTGCCTTGTGTGAAATTGAGAAGGCAACCCAAGGGAAAAGCATCTTCTGGGCAAAACAAACTTTTGTTAAAGGAGGAGGACTACACACATACTTGTTTGTGTCATCAATCTCTATTCATTTCCTCAATCAAAAGCTAAAAACAAATTTTGTCAAAACACCGTGAAACAGCTTTTTGACACCAAATGTTCTGAACGGTCTCAAGAAAGCAAAAAGCTGCTGAGTATTAAAGCCGCCTGCGGTGAGAATAAACACTGTACAGAGTGCCACGACAGCCCTCCAGACCCACACGGTCTACACAGGAGGGACGGCACTCAAGCAAAAAGCCATTTATCTGTTAAACGCACCCTCTGGATTATTTATTGCTGTTGTACACGGCACCTATCTGCTGGAATCTCAATGTCCTCTCTGCTGCCTGCTCTGCTCAGGTAAATCAAAGTGACTGTTTCACTGAGTGAGGTATGTAAAACCATTAGGGCAAATTGCAGGAACCAATAAGGCCTGCTGCTTCCCCACGTTCTACTGAGAAGCTGTGGGCGTTGTGTATCACTAGAGACACATCAGCTTTGAAGGGGGAGTTCATGCCGTTGAGGTCGCTTGTCACATAGGAGGCTTTGTATTAAAGTGAGAATTCTCAGGAGAGGCCTGACTAATGGCTCTATATTGATGCACATCCACATGCCTTGTCTCGCTGTGACCTTTTTGTGTTAATGCTGTATGTCATGGCTGCCGGGGCATCATGCATACATAATTGTGGTTATTTAGGGAGAAGCATGGACTTTTTTTCTGTGGGTGGGTTTTCATGAAATGTTCACCATTTCACCAGCGATTCAAGCCTTACCTGACCAGGTGTCGCTCACGTTCGTTCTTGTTTTGAAGTCGAGCGTCTTTATTACCATTTAGATGAACACAGTGTTGCAGGCCAAACACATGTGAGAGGTGCATCTAAATCGTCTCAGCGGCCGTGATCAGACTCTCCCTCACAACCCTCCCGACTAGTATTGGACGTGGGTCCATTGCAACCCAGTTTTGTTCAACTAATGTTAATTGCCGACTTTCTAAACAAGACAGAAAAGGAGAGAAAAGGGAGACAGAGAGACATGGACAGCATGCAGGTGTTGGAGCATGTATATGCACAGAACTAGAGAAGTGAAGTGGGAACTCTTAAATGTAAATCTGTACTGTAATTCTCAGGTTCATCAGTAAACTGTTTGGAACAACATATACTGTATATATATATATATATATATTTATTTTTTTAATATATAGATATATTTATATAATATATATATATATATATATATATATATATATATTATATAAATATATAAAATATATATTGTATTATATATATATATTATATATATTGTATTATATATGTTATATATATATATATATATATATATATATATATATATACCACAGTGGTTCTGATATATATATATATATATATATATATATATATATGGTCAGAAAAAAATCAATGATCTTGTGATCCAGAATCCAGCTGCCAGACAAGGGAATTCTCTATTGACGTATCAAAAATGTCAAACTATTCCAAGGGTTTAAAAAAAACCAATATACATATAAGGGAACAATAGATTATATTTACCTCTATATTGGTTCATTCATGTGGGACCTGAAGGCTGGATGACACAATATGAAATTAGTCAATACACGTCTATTGCACCAAGGAAGTGGATACAGAGATAAAGACTCTTTGTAAGATGCTTGTGGATCAATATCTCATTACTTACACTCAAACACTAATATCTTCACCCCAATACAGGAAAAGTAACATGATTACAGTATTCTTTATTGATTCAAAGTCGTCACAAATGTAGTTAGCCGTCCTTTGTTTCTTCATTCTGTCTTCTGACGCTTTAGTCTTCCTTTGGACATCTTTGCACCGGCAGAGTCGTCGTTAGATCTTGAACAGATTTACTGTGTTCAGCAAAGCAAACCTTGCTCCAACAGACAGTGTGGCTCTGTCCTATAAATGACCTCTCCTTTGGGCATTCTGTCTTCTTCTCACAGCAGTACATCTGCCCCAGTAAAAAGGTACAGATCTAGGCACATTTGTGCTTTATGTTGTGAACAGCGGCCTGCGATGTGGCATAGCATCGATAACTGAGATCATATAATCTGTCAGTATATGGACATTCACAACGCTCTTGATAGCTAATGAAACGATTGAAAAATTCAACACTGTGCTTATTTCAGACACGTCTCCAAGTGTCTGGCCCTAATTTCTTACTTTATTCTTAGTTGAGACTAATTTTGTCAAAACAGCAGAAGTAGGTTAATGACTAAGTCGTCAATAATTTACCGATTCATTTATTTCTGCATGCTTGTCACACCTCAGCGAATGATACTGATGCAACAGATTACTTTTTACATCACGTATGTTTCATGGAATTTCATTTCACCTCTTCAACTTGATCTTTAACTGTTACCTAACGTCCATTTCATTTTGAAGGTTGAGGTAAATGGAAATAAACAAGATGCATCAAACTGGAACTGTTCCAATTACTTGTCTTTCTGCTTGGTTGTGCTCCAAATGCAATACCATGTACAGTGTGTAGAGAGAGAGAGAGAGAGAGAAAAGCTCGGGCAGGCAGAGGTTTTCATGTCAGTAATTTCAGTGTGGTGTCTTTGTTGCATTTCTGTTTTTGTTTTTTTGGTGGGGGTTTCATGGCTACCTGTCACATCTACTTAGACTGAGGCGAGGTGGGATGCTTTTTGAACCAAAGTGCCCTTCAGTCTGCTCGGGCAAGTACTCCCTGGGAATAAAACCAAAACCACAGGCTTCCACTCCATGAAACAATTCTCTCTGCCATTCCTCCGAGATTTGCCACTACAATCTATTGAATTTCAAAACAGACTGGCAGGGAGACAAAAGCTCAGGGCCTGATGCAACGTTGTTATTCTGGGTAATGAAATCTAGATTGTGGTGAGGTCTTTGGCCATTTAATCAATTCACTGAATGTTTTTCAATGGACCTGTCTACACATTTAGGTTCACTTCACGGGGGGGCAAACCCAAAAAAAGCTGCTGTCAGTTGAATGGAATGAGAGTAGTCACAAGTTGCCTTTTGGGCATTTGGGGGCTGAAGGCCTTCTCACGCTGACCCAGAACAAATCACTTGCATTGGCAGACTCAAAATAAAGTGTTCGAGCATTCAGACAAGAAGAAATATGTTGGAATATGTGATGTAATCAGTGACAAAATATATTGAACTGCATAATAAATTGAGTGTAATGATCTCACATCCTCAGCTCCCTTCAAAGAGGACCTGCTAACTAAACTATTGTGTTGTGGCAAAGCACGAGCAACTAGCACAAGGTTGTTCCTGCAATCGACGCACCATTCAATTCCCATGCATCTCAGATCAGGCTAATGCACAAGTGAGAACGAGACATGGAGTTCTCTAACGAACACGGTGTGCGCCGGCGGGCTGCAGAGGCCAAATCCGACTGGAGGAGATGATGGGGTGAATCCACACTGTGGTTCTTTTATGCGCTGCAGTGTCTCTGACTGCCTAATGAGGCCTTATTAATTCAGATCAGGGTGAATGATTACCTCATCATTCCCATTCTCCAGAGAGCTCCCTCTCCCTCTGTACTCTGCCCAGTAGATTTACAGCACGGTAATCCAGAGAGCGTCTCTCGCCGTGAGACTTTAATATGCCACGTTCGGAGAGGGCGCTCAACAACACTGAGCCAGAACAGATCTTCTAATATTAACAAGTCATACATGTTCTCGTGAAAATCACGATTACTCGGAATTGTTTTAAGTCTGCACAAACGGCTTGTATCTGTTTTATGTATTTTTTATCTTTTCTCTTCTGGAGAGACTGCACTCCCACTAGCAGCAGATCTCTGACAGTAAACACAGAACACCCTCCCCGTCTCTGCAGAGAGACTAGTTGCCTAGCAATGAAGTCTCTGATTTTATGGTCTGTGAAGCTTACATACGCAAGAAAAAGGGAAAAAACCCATCAGGATTAGATTTAGAGTACTGTAACAGTCAGGCTCTTACTCTGTTTTTGCATGTTTATGTCGACAATATCAGGCCACTGCTTTTTAGATATTGACAACCAAAAGAGCACAGCAAACAATGCCGCATGACCGAACTGGAAGCTTAATCCTCAACGAGTGACACATCGCTCATTGATCCGGCTCCATGGGCAATACTGCCCTCACCATCTTTTGACAGAGTTGATGAAATATTAAACAAAACTTAATCTCCGAGGCCAGCGCAGGGTTTGTTGTTAATCAAATTTGCAGTGATTGAATTCAAAGCTTTAGAGAGAGGAAAAATAAGAAGCAGCTCTGTCTATTATTTCACCAACACAATTTCATTACCCACACTATCTCAGTGGATGGTGTGATTTTTATGGTGGTAGTTGTTAACAATATCACGGCTGGATATGTGATTCTTTGGATGGTTGGTTTTAGTGCTGCTGTCAATATGCTCAAACTATTTCAAAAACCAACAACAGAATCCGCGAGACTGTACTCACCAGAAGAACACATAGCCATGCATTTGTCGAAAGGCCTAAAACGATCTGTGTTTATATTTACCTCACAAAGACCTCTTCTGGACATGAACATTTTTACTTTTGCATCTGCGCTTCAGTATGCTATGGACAACAGTAAGTGAACGCATCACAGTTCATACGCCGCCGTTCAGAGCTGATTCAGCGCTTGCATATTATATAACAACAAGTCCCAGCTAAATGACATGGGTACCTGTAGCTTTTATAATCTTACATATGTTGGGATCCTCACAGTGTGGAGATTGAGCTATTGGACTCAATTTCCCATGATCCTTTGTGTCTAGACCCTCCCTTACTTCCTGCAACCTGACGTCACCTTTCTGCACATAGGTGTGAAAACTCAGCTGATAAAACCATAACACAGCCTTGTGTTCTTTGTCTTTCCTCCACCTTCTCTTCCTCTCTACCGGCTTTTCCATTCATGAACTGAACTTCCACTGGGCATAGTATATTATTTAGTATACATTAACTTTACACAGCGAAGTAAGCATAGAACTGCTATACTGTTGTAAATGTATGTATGTGAACTGTATTGTGTAATCTGTTGTATTGAGCTAATGGGTAACCAGAGGTTGTTTCCACCTGTGATGTGTTAGTATTGTACACACAGACAGAGTCGCATGCACACTAACCATCTTCTTAACCCGGCACCATTATCGCACACGTTACGATCTCACATTAATCGTGAATTTGACTTTTAACATAGCGACACACACAGACTCAAAGCTCCCGCTATATATGTCCCCTTTGTTCTACACACGTATGTGCACACGTCACAGGTGGACACATTCTTTTCCCTTTTCAGTACCCCTGAAAGGCGCACGCTCTCTCTCTCTCTCTCTCTCTCTCTCTCTCTCTCTCTCTCTCTCTCTCTCTCTCTCTCTCTCTCTCTCTCTCTCTCTCTCTCCCACATACACACTCTCTCACATCTGTGTACATATTCCCTTTAGATTGCTAAGTATTAGATATTGTGTTTTTTGACATTTACTATCTTATTAATGTTATTTGAAATATACATGCTGGTTTGTTTAATGTTGTACAAGAGTGAGTATTTCCAAACTCTACTATCAAAAAATTCTGAAGTCGTCCAACCTTTACTAGCTTTTGATATGGTAATTTTGTTTATAGTTATTCATTTGATTATTAATCAGACTTCCTAATTCATTGTCTGGTATATTTTATGAGACTGGTAATAATTTAGTTGATGGCTTGATGTAAATTAAGTCATACTAATTAATATAATTAATAATTACATTAAATATAATAATTAATAAATATTTAGATAATTATTCATTCTTCTGATAGACATTTTTACTTCATTACAGTGCTATTTATGATTTTATGTTACATGTTATTAATTTAAACAAAATAGCTAACTATCACGACCCAGAAGCAATGAAAACAAGTGCAGTTCATTGAATTTAATTTGTAACAATGGGAGTGGTTATCCTGTTGTCAAATATAAATCACATTTGATTGGATAAGTGTATTTGTGTAAAGTTAGTCAAAAAAAATGGTTGAAATGTTGAAATGTGGTATTTTGATCTTGCTGGTGTCCATACAGAAAGAAAACAGCCAGTGGAAATGTTCCATTCCTGTGTTATGATTAAGTAACCCACACTTGCTCACCAGAGACCACCATTAACTTCTTTGGCAGTCCTACAAAAAAAGTACTCTCGAGTTTTTAAGATGCTCCTGCACTTCGTCTCCTCACAACACCGTCAGCGAAGAACGGACAACAGCAAGTGTGGTCAGCTTGTAACGCCAAATGAGCACAGCAGAGATGTATTTGAAAATGCACTTTATATGACACATACCAGAAGAGAGCGTGAGAGTGCCTGCTTTGAGGAAAGAGGCTGCTGATGTTCTTCTGCATTTTTAATTAATTTCATCCTTACACTTCACCCCCACTGCATCTCCCAGTTGCCAAAGCTCTTTAGCAAAAGAACCACTGGGAGAGATACTCCGCATCACATGGCTGCTGAAAAGAAACTGCAAGATGACACAGCCTTTAAACTGGAACCATATATAGTCAGTGGCTTGTGTGTGTGTATGTATCATATGTCTGTGTGTGTTAGGGTTATGGTTGTGTGTGTGTGTGTGTGTGTGTGTGTGTGTGTGTGTGTGTGTGTGTGTGTGTGTGTGTGTGTGTGTGTGTGTGTGTGTGTGTGTGTGTGTGCGTGTGTGTGTGTGTGGGTGTGTGTGTGTGTTCTTGTAGGGACAAAATGTCTCCAGCGAAGAGCAGAAAATGAAAGAAAAGGATGTTTGGGTAACTTAAAAGAAAGATTTGAAATGAACAATTTGTGCACAAGATCAGACAAATATTGTTTACTTTTATCAAAACATTACATTACATTACGACTACAATTTTGAAGAGGAATTGATATGATTAAATGTATCCTTTGATAACCATTACATAGGTGTTTGTATATTTTAGCACATTAATGTGAATATAGTTCATTACTGCTGGCAATTTCCCAAAGTGTTGATTCACTCTGTAGGAAAATACAGTTTGTTTACTAGTTAAAAGATGTTTTTCTATTCATTTTTTTCTTTTCTCATCTATTTTTGTTGACAGTAAATGTTTAGCTGTTTGATCACAGACTTTCTTGGATAAGTTTCTAAAGTGTACTGTGAGTTTTTTTTATTGATATTCTACCTTCCAGGGAGCCCCATTTGAAACATCAGCACTCCATGCATTACTGTATGATTTGGTAACATAGCATTGCCCACAGTATGTCAACCTTAAGAGGCAAAAGAAAATCAAACAGCTTTTAAAAAAAAAAATCCAGCAGCAGGGATTTCATCTTCAAAGGTATGTCCATGCGGCCCGGCTGGAATGAGTAAATATTTAATCCAATATTTAGCTGTATTCAAACATTTTTCTTTAAAATCACTGAAAACACGGCTCTACCGATTGTTTTCTGCTGTACTAGCTGTGCAATTCATCCATTATCCCAGCTTATTGGCTTTTAGCGGCCACTCGGCTATGACACTTAGCACAGTTTGTGGCTAAAATAGATTTAAAAGTTGGAATGAAGAAACGCTATGCGGCTGAATTACGGAGTAACGTTGTCCGATGTCCGATTGTACAGTATAGTACAATTACTTTGTACAGTGACCTGCCGACATGATAAACAAAATCAACTTTGTCCTTAAACTAAAATACTAATTAACAAGGCAGAAAAACAACAAGAGGAATAAACACAAATGTGTGTATAGATTGCCACAGACAACAAAATAAATATTCTCCACCGCGGAGAATGGGGCTGAGGCCACCTGATTGCCCCAGATGAGCTTTTCCTTCTTTCCAAAAACAGTAAAAAGAAAAACAGTATACAAAAAAAGACATTTTAAATATTTACATTTGACAAAAAATATTTTTTCTCTAGTTTCTATTTGTATTTATTTATATGAATGTAATTATGTGTTTTCTTTACCTATCCGTATTCATATGTACTTATGATGCATTTCAGTTATGTGGATAAATAAAGGCTCATCTAATCTTAATGATATCACAAATAGATGTGTTTAAATGACTGTTCATGTGCTCAAAATCTTGTATTTCTATCTAGATATATCTACAATTGTCCATTCATCCGTCACCTCATCTATTTTCATAGAAACACAGGAGCCCTCCCATCAGCGTCAGTGGTCACTGGATGTTGTTGGAAGAAGGGAGAAAGCCCTCTGAGCCTTGCAACCTCTTATGCACTGACGCTATTGAAAAGGCAAGAGGGGCTGCATTGACTTTGATCTAAATTGAACGGTTTTCATGGTCAATTTTACATGGGCTGTGCGCATCAATTCACCCCGAGAGGAAATGAGATTCCTTCTTCACTTGAGGATCTATTACAGTGTGAAGACCAGATACATGATCTCTCACTCTCACGTGACATGACGTTGTCTCTTCAAGACACGACACGCACACGCACACGCACACGCACACGCACACGCACACACACACTTACACAATTTACAGCTAACCTTGTATTCTGATATTTGTTGAACTTTAGTCATGAACATATAATTGACTGGTGTGTTATAAAAACGTAAGTAAATTTGGTATTTTTTTCAGAATGTCATTGTTGTTCATGTTGTTACCTGAAGTATCAATATTTTGAGACCTAACGTATCAGTAAAGTCTTCGCTACATCGCTGTACAACATCTGCTTGTAGCAACACACAGAGTTGAGAAAAAGTGTTTAAAAAACGACTTTGATACAAAGTTAAAGGAAATGTTGATTTCAAGAAATGTTCAAGGCAATGCAAGTTCATTTACTTTGTGTACTGAAATAAAGTGAAACCAGAGGCTACCACAGAAATAGACTGGATAGAAAGTCTTGTAACTTGTAGCTCACTCTGGAAAGAGAACACCATTGGTACTCATGCGGAGCTAAAACCGCACTCTTATTTCAGTTCCTAACACCCTGTTCTTCTTTTTTTGTATACTGTTTTTCTTTTTACTGTTTTTGGAAAGAAGGAAAAGCTCATCTGGGGCAATCAGGTGGCCTCAGCCCCATTCTCCGCGGTGGAGAATATTTATTTTGTTGTCTGTGGCAATCTATACACACATTTGTGTTTATTCCTCTTGTTTTTCTGCCTTGTTAATTAGTATTTTAGTTTAAGGACAAAGTTGGATTTTGTTTATCATGTCGGCAGTTTTTTTTAGCTAACAAAAGCTAACATTAGCCACCAAGTTCATTGTAGCACAACGTATGTATTCCAGGGTATGTTTTATTGCTTACTATTTCAACATTTCATTGGTTTAAGAAATAATTCCACTCAATGGTTACTCAAATTTACTTTAAGCTAGCAAAACTATGGATTAGCACCAATGACGTTTGTGTCCATTGGAAGGGTTGACTGCCATTTCCAACTATAGCTAAAAAACTAAACAAGTCTTTCATAGATATAAGCATATAAATCTCACAAATTTCACTATACAGTATGTGTCGACACTAACCAATTGTATTTGGAAGGTGTACTGCATTCCACTAAGAGTGGATGTAGTAAATGCCGCAGCTCTTCCTGAGCCTGAGTTTAACTTAGATCTTCTGTTTCATCTTCCTCTCATGGCCTTTGCCTCCTTGGAGCGGTCGTGTCCAGCCAATAAAGGGACATGGGTTTGATGTTTTTCATGCATTCTGCTATGATTTTCAAATCAACTGGATGAAAATCTAACATGAGCTCATAAAATTCCAACGCATGCAGGCCATGAATGACATCTTACACATTAACACCCGTTCGGTAAAAAGTGATTGATGTGAAAATCAAAAAGAATATTTCAAAAGTGAGAAATATTTATCTGCAAATCTACAAAGACATTTGGCTGTTCATTAAAACATATGAGGAGCTCTAGAGTTTTTTTAGTCAGCTGGATTAAAAAAGAGTTTTATTGCAAACGACAAAAAATCACTAAATATCCCTCAGGGTAAAAGAATCACTTTAGAAAGTGACATGAAAGCTGTTCAAATTCATGAATGTCTGAAATGCTGTATGGGACTAAAGGAGTGTCATTTTGAAAACAGAAATGGCATGTCGAGCTCAGTATGGAGCACTGTGCCAAACATGAATTGGTCATAATTTGAAAGCACACAATAGTCTTCTCACACTGCTGAGTTCTTTCTGCTCTCTTTATTGACACATCCAGGTTCCAACATGAGCTGAGACTTCTCCCGACTCTTCTCAAGCTATTAAAACACAGAGCAATAAATAGTATGTCCCCTTAATTGCCTGAAACATTTTGGTTTGAGGGTAATGTTCTAAATTTCAGGAAATATTTAAATTGCATTCAGCTGGCTAATTAACTTGAATATATAAGAAATCTCATTTATACCAGTGTTTATGCAACAAACTAAAATATTCCTGACTTCAGTAGACCTTAGAGAACATTTTCTACAAAAGCACGTCTGCGACGCCTCACTGGTCTCACTACTCATTTTCTCCGCATCGAACAAACTTCATTTCCGCATCACTGACACAATCAGCATTTTGTTTGTTTCCACTGTCCAGAACATTAAACGGGAGGCCAGATTGATTAATGGCATTTCATTTTTCCCAGCATACAGCGTGAGAATCCCTAGAGTGTTTCTGATATATGTCCTCTAATTAGAGCGAGCCAGCTAATGAGCCACATTTGGGCTCGGAAAACTAATAAAGGAAATCTAACGCAGAGGTGATGCCCTGTGGCAATTAGACAAGTTACCAGACAAGCAGTATTTTTCCGAGCACTTCTGGGTGCTCTTCAAAATCAGAAAAACATTGTTAAGCGTCTTTATTACCCGAGATGAATTTGTCCGTTATATTCCTCAATTGATCAAGATTGATCGGTCTGAAGACACTTTGAGCCAGCTGATGAAAGCCAGCCAGTGTGTCTTCCTCATTGACAGCTTGTTAAAAAATAAAAGAAATTACTAAAAAAATTTTCCTCTCAAAATGTGAACCTTATCACAGCTAGAATAAATGTTGTGGACATCAACTTATTCAAAGTTAACCCAGACATTGAGAGAAAAATACATTATTTTCACCGATAGACGATTACATAACTGTTGTTCATGCATCATACTAAAAGTTGATTAATTATTGTTAGAAGTTTGAGTTTAGTTCTGTCCAGTTGATCTCTTGATCTCTCTTTATGGGCCAAGAATCTCGTATATTTTAAAAAACAGTTTTTCACATTTTTTGGGTGAATAAAACCAATCCATCCATCCATCCATCCATCGTCTACCGCTTATCCAGGGTCGGGTCGCGGGGGCAGCAGCTCCAGTAAGGAACCCCAAACTTCCCTTCTCCGGGCCACATCCTCCAGCTCCGACTGGGGGATCCCGAGGCGTTCCCAGTGAGGAGATATAATCTCTCCACTGAGTCCTGGGTCTTCCTCGGGGTCTCCTCCCAGCTGGACGTGCCTGGAACACCTCCCTAGGGAGGCGCCCAGGTGGCATCCTTACTAGATGAACCACCTCAACTGGCTCCTTTCAACGTGAAGGAGCAGCGGCTCTACTCCAAGTCTCTCACGGATCGCTGAGCTTCTCATCCTATCTCTAAGGGAGACGCCAGCCAGTGGTAATATGAGAGAACACATTTTGGCCGCTTGTACCCGCGACCTCGTTCTTTCGGTCATGACCCAACAACCTTCATGACCATAGGTGAGGGTAGGAACGAAGATCGACCGGTAGATTGAGAGATTTTTGTCACAACAGTGCGGTAAAGTGAATGCAATGCAATAGCTGCTCCGATTCTCCGGCCAATCTCTCAAAACAGCACAAAACCCTGAGGTACTTGAACTCCTTCACTTGGGGTAAGGGCTCATTCCCTACCCGGAGTAGGCAATCCACCGTTTCCTTATTTTGAAAATCCACCTGTGCCTCCATATACCTGCCATGTTGGTCCTTCACAAGCAACGTGTGATAAAAGTGACATGGAAATTAGTATTTTAGGATTTACATCTCAAAAGCAAAGTTGCAGCAATCTCACATTTGTACATCTTCTGTCAGAAATCATTTTCAAGCATTTATCAAAGCTCCTTAGGCATTTGTCATTCAGTCATCATTAGTCTGATCCCGTGTTCATCTCTGCCATTATCTGTTTTGGAAATGAGGTAGTGATGTATCAATCCTGTGTCATTTGGTGTTGACACAAAAGCTGCAGCAGCAGTTTCTGGGAGCGGTTAGCATTTGTCATTTCGATCAAATAAATATGCCAGTTGTTGTTTCTGCAACCTGGACAGCAGGCGTAGCAAAAGGTTTGGAGAAGAATGGACAGCTCAGAGGTAAGAAAAAAGATGAAGCTGAGAGGGAGACATAGTGTCGTTAAAAAAGACGTCATATTACAACTACCCCTCCTGAGTTGGTTGTTTTAAAAAACAAACAAATCAACACGTATTCATGCCATGTAGAAAAGCAGGAGAAACATATATACATACATGAAAATAATATTTAAACTAAAGACCCGTAGTGTATAGTGTTGTCTGTCAGGTGTCAGAGCTACCAGAGCTTCACGATGATCAACAGAAGTCAGAGGAAATGCCAACAAACACCCCCAAAGTGCACCCAAATTGAAGATATGAATATGTATTCCTGTGACTTTATCATGAAAGTGCAATTGACAAACTCTTAAAACTGAAGACACTTAGCTGTTTATAAGAATTGAGGGGTTTTTTAAGCAGTGTTTCTGTAGTTATAAAACTAAAAGATATGTTATAGGCATAAACAGTATAAACTGAAAAGATGTTGACCTGAGCTGACATAGGCTTTTTTTTACAATAGGAAAAACACAGGTGATAGATTGTGGTGCTCGGCCAATATTATAATACTTCTACATGTAAAAATGTAAACAGTGGTTGTTTTAAGTGCTTGACCAAATGATCAAGTTTGTGCCAATACTAGATAAAGACACAGGAGGCTGATGTGACACACCTATTGTGAAGCCTTAAAGGATTACCATCCCAGCAAAGGCAGGTCTGATATATTCTGTGTGACACCAGCAGAAAAGTCCAAGATGTCTCAAGTTTTTTTGGGGAGGCTGATGCTAAAGCATCCTGAACTGACTGCTGCAGGGCTCACTGTTGCTCAGCTGATGGCAGCGAGGGACAACATAATCCTCTCAGTGTTGAATGACTCAGTACATACTTCTAAATGTGTTTGAGTCATAAAAAATAATGGATACAATGCACAGTCTTCTGTGGAGTTCAGTTTCTTTTTTGCTCTAGGGCACAATATGCTGAAAAATTGCTGACTTCTCCCAGCATCATTTTGTTTTGTTCATCCTCAGAGCAATCACAGTAGTTCCATAATTTCTCCACATCTGTTCCTCGGGCTGCAAAACAATATGAGAGAGCTTGGGAGGGAGATCACTGGGGTGTGGAGTTTTAAAGGACACAAGAAGTCTTGGAAGCTCATTGACTGTAACAAATGTAACAAGAAAGGAAGAAAAAAAAGATCATGAGAATGGTTTCAAATCAATCTCTTTTAACAGTAAGTTTGTTCAGAGGTAAAATGTGTATTTGTTTTCAAATAATGGCCGTATACAGTATTCTGAGAGTTGTAGGGCATCTGAACATTATGGTACAACATTGTTCATTGTAGGGGTCAGCTCTATGAGGGCTTGAATAAGCCACTCCTCGAATGTTCCACATCAAAGTCTGTAAACAAGTCTTCAGAGTGCAACTGCATATGTGAAAAAAGCTGCACGAAATCTGCTAAATTCCCTCAAGTTATGTCACTTCAGGCAGCGTCGGTTGAAGGTGAGGTCTAGTTGAAAAAAGTTTGAGTCAGAAAGAAGTAAGCTTACCAGGCCTCTGGAGCCCGCTTCTCAAGACGGAGAAGAAAAAAGACGGGAGTCTGAAAAGTGAAGTCAAAGCAGAAGAGCCCAAAACTTGAATTCCTTCAAATAGCCAGGAGGGGGCGACTCTGGTCCCTAAACAAAATCATATTATATAGAAGTCTATGAGAAAATTACGTCTCATTTGATTTATCACCTCATTAAACATTTTCATAATGAATCAATCACTGGTTACAAGTCTTCTTCAATACAGTATGATGTTCATTTTGTAAATGATGCGCCCATTTAGATTAAAATAGACGATGAAGCAGGGTATTCTTTAGGACGTGGCTACTGTGTGATTGACAGGTCGCTACCACGGTTCATACTGGTCTTTATATAATTGCAACTCGTTTTACCTTAGTAAAGCTATAAACCATATCCCAAGGCTTAGAAAGCTTTCTACCACTAACCACAGCAATAAAAGCAGCGTCCTGCCTCAGCAGTTTGAGGTTCATTCAATTTGGCAACAGTTTGATTGCAGAGAAACTTATAAGTGATCAGTCGTATTTTGAATTTGGTCATGTGTTTCAGGACAGATAAACGAGTCTTCCCGCTACATTCATATGCAGTTTCTCCATCGCAGTAACTTGGGCTGTTTGAACAGAGAGGTATTACAACAGCGCTGATGAGACAATCAGACAAAAGCATGAATAATTGATTAAAGGACAGAAGAGACTGTGGAGAGGAAATGTTACTAAGCTGTTGAGAAAATAAGAAACCTTGTCAATTTTGCGTTTGTTTTCTTGACACACTAAATACTTTTTGTACCACATGTGTTGAAAAGCACGTGAATGTAATTAGATTGAGAGAGTGTTGAAACATTGGCTCAAATTTCACCCCCTGTAGATGAATTTATTAATTTACAGTGTGACTATATATGCCATAACATATAAAATATGTCTTCTTCCAGTCAGTTCGATGACTATCAGTGCACCTCATGTCAACACCATGTACTATTTCATGCTAAGGTTTATGGATTAAGTACCTAATACTTCTAATTATACGATTTATAATCTACCACATAGATAGAACAACATTGATTTGAATGACTCCTCAAATGAGCCAATTAATGCAATCACTAGACATTGGATATGGCTCTAAGCTGGCGTAAGAACACATTAATGAATTAAATAAATAACAATGGAGTATTGTAGTGCGGATGAAACGAATAACATGTAATGTATTCATGTTTAACTAATAATGACATCATTTAATAATGATGGCATTAGAGTGATTAAACCTCATTACCATTAAAAGTAATCACTAAGGGTCTGGTGAATTGCATTTTAATTAATGGTCCATGATGTAGCCACCTCTCCCAGTGACAGGAGCAGTGTAAACAGAGCAGGAGCTCACAGACACGCAGAGATGTAGGTTGAACACCACTCAGAGAGCTGCACCGCCTTTGTGTTAACGGCACTGAAATAAAGAAAAACAGATTTATATATCAGTGGAAGGAGCCTACACAAAGAAAACGGAGCATCACGCTGTGGTTTTGTTTTACTGTTGCCAGGCGACTACAGAATAGCTGAAGATCTGCCGTCAGTCACACGGCCAGCTGTTGTTTATTGTGCTGGGTCGGTGCGATTTTGACTACACAAGTATTATATAAAATAGGAGAACAGATTGTATTTGCTTCCAAGCTGCTGTAGTTCCCCCAGAAGGCCCATCCCTGCATTAATACAACTGGTGAACAGAGGAAGGGAAAACAAAAACAATGAGGCAAATTTGTTTCAACTCGGGACGCTCAGGGCACTCTTCCAAAAGGTGTCCAAAGCAGAGAAATGGTAGATGCAGCACAGCCAGGAGCAAACACAAGTGTTTATGGGGCCTAAGGAAATAATATATGAGGCCCTCCTTACCCTCTAATGTCCAACTACACTTTAACTATCACACCTACTTTGTTTGCAGGTTTTCACAAAGCTCTGCACACAAGAAAATAAATATATTCTCACTGAAGACAGCATAATAAAGGCATCTCACGCTGTCACTGACACATGTTCATCTTATTTACCTTCAGCATTACCGACCTGAAATGCTGACTGGACTGGCAAGTGCATTTTGTCACCATCACAATCATCACGGAGGAAAGAGAAGTTTCCATCATAGAGATGATGATCATCATCATCATCAACGCTAATGTTACTGAACTCACAACACATCTTGTCCCAACAGCAGGTTGCTCTTAAACTAACTGTAGAGAAAAAAGAAAAAGCCACAAACATGAGTTGTGCTGTAGGCCTAAATGTCTACTCTGAACAACATCTCTCATTATCTAGTAGGCAGATTGTCATTGAATTGAGAGCTCCCAAGGGAATAAAATACTTTTTTCTGATTTTAAAGCTGGACTTGATTATATTAAAGTATTTCTAAATATAAAACTCTTCCCCGTTGTTGGGATCGCTGTCACACAGACAACATGATGCCGTTTCCTCAGACCCTGGCAACAACCATTGTTGCCAACCTGGCAACTATATTGTTAGATTGTGCGACATTTCAGTCCCTCTTTGCGACTTTATTTCTACAAAGCTA
Organism: Cottoperca gobio; assembly: GCF_900634415.1. Classification (NCBI taxonomy): domain Eukaryota; kingdom Metazoa; phylum Chordata; class Actinopteri; order Perciformes; family Bovichtidae; genus Cottoperca; species Cottoperca gobio. The sequence goes on from NC_041361.1 coordinate 16,737,801, forward strand.
CACATTTTTGTGACTTATTCAGACCATCAAAGGAAAAACATGAAATATTCATATATATTATTATATAGACTAAGTATATAGAGTCTCTCTCCTCTTGAGCTGTACACAGGCAGTCAACAAACACAACCACTAAGCTTTATGCAAATGAATGCACACTGACGTCACCAATATGCAAATGAGCGTATGACATCATATGGCAACTTTTAGCAATTTTTGTAGCTATTGCTGGCTACTTTCATTGGAAAACAGTTGGCCACATTGCATTTTGTTTTCCACCATTTCAGCTGCTAAGGATAGTAACTGCAAATAACTCAAATTGATACTCTTTGGTAACTGGGGATAGCTAACGATAGCAACCGGGGAACAAGAAAACAAAACAAAAGCACTATCCTCTTCCTGTTTTGGTTGCGCTTTGTGCTGTAAACCGAGCATTCATTTTACCAGGTGGCAGACAGAAAACAAAGCTTATAGGGAACCAATCTGAATGCTGCATGGCTGTCTTTATTCTACAGCCAATACTCTCATATTGTAAGGTGTATTGAACATTGCAACCTCTAGGGGCCACTAGCAAGGCATAAGAAGTGTAAGATTATTGCTTTACTCTGCCCAAGTCGTGTAGGTTAACTGGGTGTCATTTAAATCAATTAAACATTTAAATTAAAACCACATTTTTCCCAGAGCCCCCTTTAAAAGTTAGCCTGTGTGTCACTCACATAATATACCAAAGTGTCACTCTCTCTCTTTACAGCTTTTAGCAGCTCTGTTGTCTTGTGTTATCAGTCGGAGCTGAAGAACTGCTGGCAAGTACAAGTACGGGCTGAGAACTAAACGGCTCCAGACCGTTAGTGACCAAGGGGGCTTTAAACTGTTGTAGCACAGTCGCCTATCTGTAACTCAGCCTAAAGACCCTTTGACACTTTTTTAATTTTGGCTGCTGCGGGCCGTACACTTTCACATTAAGCCTTTAAAGTGGTTATCAAAATGCACAGAGGGCTGTGGGGGCGTATCTTTGCCGTGGCTTGTGCAAAACAAACGTATAACCCACAAACTCGTGAGAACATTTCTGCATTTGGGATGTTCTGTTAGTCAAAGTGAGTTTATCTCGTAGCAAAGTGATTTATTCCGCCATGTCAAAGAGCGCTCCAAATCATGATGATGAGTGAAGAGACCAGGCAGCTGGAATGATATTACTACCCTGTAGTAGTTGTTTGCTCGCTCAAATTGTCCTCCGCTTTACTCTGCTTTAAGCCCAGGTTGTCAGCAGAAAATTGCTGGAATATATCTGCTTTAGATATTCCAGAATGAATAATTAAAAACCCAAGCTTCACACGTCAAGAGAGGGTGATGTGTACATCGCTTTGAACAAGCTGCGGAGGAAATGAATAAATACATAAATTGTGTGCGTCTGTGTATGAGTGTGTGTTTGCGCAGCATGCAAGCAAGGAAGCCACAGAATTGAATTTACACAGGGGGAAGAAAGCGAGAGGTAATTTTAACATAAAGCAAGAACTGTCAGAAAAGCTTTTTTACTCTTCAGCAGTGCAGCCTGTTTAGGCAGAGCGTTTGAGAAATGATAGATCCGGCCTATCGTAACAAAGAGAACCACAAACAAACTTGAGTTTGTTGGTTTCCTTTGACAACTTCACACATTACATTACAATAGCATGTAAACACCTGGATTAAGAGCTTCTATAGCAGCATGTAAACGTGACTGATTCAGTGACAACAAGGCAACGTAAGTTTTTCTTTTGTAATACAAAAAACAGTTTTAGATGTCAAATTGTATTAATTTAGGGATTGTTTTAGCTTTGGATGAACATTAGCTGTGTAACTGAAGATATTAAATGTCAGTGGTGTAAAGGAGGAGCATTTTCCCCCCCAGACTGATATGTTTATGCAGCGTTTATGCATGTAGTTTTAAGAGATCAAGCAGCTCAACGAAAAAGAGCTGAGCTTAACACTCTGACACAGATCAAGGTAACAAGGGCCTCTGTTTCACACTTTCAACCAGAAAACAGCTTTGTGTGTGTGTGTGTGTGTGTGTGTGTGTGTGTGTGTGTGTGTGTGTGTGCGTGTGTGTGTGTGTGTGTGTGTGCGCTCAGCCATGTCTGTGTCAGTGTGTGCGCATTGATGCGTTTAGTTGCAGTCATTTAGCTCAGCAGCAGAGAGCTCTGTGTTTGCTTCTTCGTGGTAACTTTCCTTCTCTAATTGGTCACAGTTCAACTTTGTTGTAGAAGGCAGTCTGTTCTCTCTGTCTACAGGTCAAAGTTTCCTGTGTAGTAACAAACTCAAAGTAGAGATTTATTTTCTTTCAGAACAAATTGCACCGTGACGACTCTGCCCGACGAGATGGTTTGAAGACAATCCAAACTAGAAAAGTGTAGATCTCCGCCAGGTGTGTCTGACTCTGGGGCTCCAGACAAAACTTTTGTCACAAAATCAAAATGTTGTTTTTTTACTTTCTATAGTTGTTAGTTACAGTGGCATAATAAAAAACACCAAAAAAATGTTGAATAAATAAATTATATTAATTTTGTTAGCCCTATAGACAAAAAAGTACAGTCAAATAATCTAGATTCTGCTGTTTATTACCGTTATATATTTAGTTAATGTAACGTACTTTGTAATCAAGGGGCTACAGCAGCGTGGACAAAGACAGTGATGTCACACACTTACTCACACATGCAGTACACACTCTTTCACACACGCATGTCCGTATCAAAGATCTCCCTGAGAGAGAAAAGGAGAGGGGGTTCACTTTCCTAGAATAAAGTTTCTGTAGAACTAACAGGAGCAAAAGCCACAATGTTTGAATAGGAAAAGAGATCAGAAACCCAATCACAGTTTTTAAAGTTTGATTTATAACGAATGAGTTCTGGAACATTAAGCGTAGAGTCGTGCTACTGGTCACCTGACGAATGTTAGATTCAATTTGACAAAAACACATGTTAGTTTTAGTCAAATTCACATTTGTAACTAGTTTTGTGTTAGTTTACATCATGCTATTCTAATTTGTCTGCAATCTTCTCAGCATTTTGAAGCTACAGCTGTCGCCATCTTTACCAACTTACCATAGTGCATAGTTACCATAGTGCACAGTTACCATAGTGAACAGTACCATAGTGCACAGTTACCATAGTGCACAGTACCATAGTGCACAGTACCATAGTGCACAGTTACCATAGTGCACAGTACCATAGTGCACAGTTACCATAGTGCACAGTTACTATAGTGCACAGTACCATAGTGCACAGTTACCATAGTGCACAGTACTATAGTGCACAGTTACCATAGTGCACAGTTACTATAGTGCACAGTACCATAGTGCACAGTTACCATAGTGCACAGTTACCATAGTGCACAGTTACCATAGTGCACAGTACCATAGTGCACAGTTACCATAGTGCACAGTACCATAGTGCACAGTACCATAGTGCACAGTTACCATAGTGCACAGTTACCATAGTGCACAGTACCATAGTGCACAGTTACCATAGTGCACAGTTACCATAGTCACCGTTACCATAGTCACAGTTGCCATAGTCACAGGTGCCATTCTTGTGTAAAGCGAGGTAGTTGAAAAGGCGTTTGTTGTGACTTGTTCACAGTGTTCATGTCGCTCTGCTCAGCAGTAACACAACAGACTGAGTTGTAAAGGAAATCCAGTTGTCGTTTCTGAATTCTTCAAAACTGCTCACTGTTGTTTTCTGCTCCTTGTATTACCACAGCTACCTGTAGATTCAGGCTTGTTTTCATTGAAATATAGGTCATCAACTACAACAATGTGGTGAAACACAGATTTGCTACGAATAACCCCTTTCACATTGTCATATTGTTTTCACATTGTCATTCGATGCATTGTGAAGAAAAGAAAAATCAATTATAGCCGATTTAAAGTGCTACAGTTTAGTCTACAGTTTCCTCTCCTCCAGATAGGTGCCATCTACAAAAGCTACTCTTTTTTTTTTTTACATTTTAGCTTACATCTCCCACTAGATTTGTTTCATTTAACCTACTCTTTGACCCACTTTCAAAGAGCTTACTGCTGACAACAAAAAAGGGCAACATGACACTTTATATAAAGCAACTCCACCCAACTAAGAAGCTGTTGTTATTCTTTTTAATTCCACCACGTTTGAGAAGGCGTGTACAACAAAGTTAAAGCCAGGGGACTGTCTCTAACAATGTAGCGGGCCTGTCACTCACTCCATGCATCTGCGTGGTTCCCTTCACCCATGGGCCCACCTCTTTCCATTAGGCTGAGTAAATGAGGTGCCAATCAGGCAGTTGAGGTTTTGACTCCACACAGAGCACAATGAGTGCCACTCTCTGCTTTCTGGTTATGGGGAAATCTTGTTGGAAGCAGGCAGGGGGATTCAATTCACACTTAACGCATTGTGGGAGCAACAAACAGAAGCACTCACAGTCATTGCAGGCGGGGGATTTGGGTGTCTCCGGTTATTTTCAGTCTGAAAGGGCTGCAAACCTGAGAGAGGAAGATAAAAAAGAGGAGAGAATAGGGGAAGAGAATGGTAGAAAAATGCTAGGGTTAACCATAACTACTACATGTCCCACACAAAGGATGCAATGCCCCTCTGGGCCAATATGTGTACTTTTGAAGATTCTTGAGATGTGACATTTATCCCCTCAAATGTTGTGACATGGTCTGCCATCTCTATGGTTGAGGTTTGGTCAAGTTTAAGCAACAGAAATGATTAAGTTAAGAAAAGATAGTGGTCATGGTTAGAAGAATCCAGCATTGGCTGTTGTAGGTGACGGCATGCAAACCGCAGTAAAATGTTTTGTACAGTTGTCATTTTAAGTGCTTGAATACATACCCAATGCTGTACTCTCTAGTATAGACAGCAGTCAAGTTTCCATCCAAAAGTAACAAAAATAATAATCGAATTTCCAGTGAATTGACAAAATATAGTGTAATAATGTGCGTTTCCATCCACTACAGTTGAGTTGGGCTAAATTGGTGGCGTTAATTCTCCAGTCAGGTGTCATTGAATCATTGCAGAAGAAGAAGGTACAACAAGATGATAAAAATATCAAAATCAGTTTGTATCAGTTTGAGTTTTACTTAGCTTTACTTTGCCATCAGACAGCACTTTCCGATGGGGAACTGAAGATGTTATATATGCATTTAAAAGAGAGATGAATACAAATATAACATCTTCAGTTCCCCATTGGAAAGTGCTGTCTGATGGAAAGTTAAAGCGGTGAAATTAATCTAAATATAACATTCACCTAAAATTATATTTTTTTTTCTGGTGGGCCTTTCTTTTAGGAGGCTAAAATATGTCTTGTTGCTTCCCCCGTCCACAGCAGTACATTGCTTTTGTTCCAGGCTGGTACTCCCGTCTGTTTCTCCAAACTGTAGACTGCAGGCTCCCATCTACTGTATACACTGACTATGGATAAGTACCTCATACAACCCCACTTCAAACAATCCAAACTATCCCTTTAGGGTAAAAATAAAAAGGGTAATGGTACACAGAAGTGAACTAAACCACAGAATAGTTAATCTGAAAAACAAACTACAAAAATACAAGTCAGTCATCTCTCGTGGGACTCCTCCCTGCTGTGCTGTCAGTCGTATGGAGACACTGATATCTCTCCTGATGTTCCTTTGCCTCTCTACTGCTGCCTCAGGAAACGTGGCAGACATGGGAGAGACATATCAACTATAAAGAACAAAGACAATGAATGACTTGCTACAAATCGTGGGAAAAGACTGCATCTATCTGTGGGCCTTTGTTCTGTTATACGGTAGTATTTCCCGCAAAATTCTTGCAAGTACAATAACAACTTTAACCCCCTGTCTGCGTAACATGAGGGATGGTAAGATAATGTCATGTCACACTGCAAGACAAAACTTTATAGCAAGGTGACAGGGAAATCATGCGAGGTGGTGGGACATGCTTTCCACTGGCCTCTGGCCTGCTCAGGTCTGAATTCATGAAAAGCCCTGCTGAGCTCTTCCCCTCCACAAGTGGCTGAGGGTGCTGACCGAGTGAACTAGAGCAACAATGATTAATGTGGTTATAAAACCAGTCGGCCGACGTTTAAGTGTTACACTAGATCATCCAGTGAGGGAGCTCTACCATGTGCATTGAAGCGACACAAAACTGAGAGCTGTGAAAAGTGCATCAGAAACAAATCCCTCATGAAACTTTGATGTACCTCCCGCTTGACAAAAAAAAAAAAAAAAAAAATCCTGTCGTCTGATCAGACTATGAAAATCCTTATTGCTCCTTAAGTGTCGAGCTACTGAGGTAATATTTGCTTTTCATCATACACTGAAACTGCACTGCTGCTGGTTTCACATTAGAGGTTTAATTGGTATTTTCATTTTAAAGAGGCAATAAGTAAAAAGTTGACACAAAATGGCCATAATGTATTTGTGGGGAGTAGATAGGGTTGTGGATCACTTACTCCCAATGGCTCAGGGATTGCTTGACAAGGAGCTGAGATCTGTCTCCAGAGAATCCTGCACTCAACCTCACATTTACAATAGCTCAACAACCTTTAAGGAGGCTAAAGCACCAAACGAAGAAAGCAAAAAACAAATGCATAAGATGTAAAAACAGATGCTTGATAGTACACTGAAAGTATATCACATTCTTTTTTTCCTCTTTTGGCTGTGCTGGATTCCAGCACTAACACTTCAGATGGGCTGTCAATCATCCACTCCCACCATGGTGGCCACATGAGACTGATGCTAACATTGGGTTAGACTGCTTCTGTAGTTGCTTTTCACTACACATTTTTGCACACATGGTGTGATATCCTTCTCTGGACAGCACTCGTTGCCCTCTCCATGCAGGAGCCTGCAGGGTGGTGTCAGATGGTCAGGAAGATGCAGCTCACCTGAACTGACTGTCTGTGTACTCTATAAGCTTGTGGCAGACAGCCAATCTTTCTCTTTCACTAGTTGAATGCATCTTAGTAAAGGGTGGTGACCATGGCTGTGCTGTTTGGCTGGTGGTTGTGCATGTCCTCAACAGTTAATGCTTGGTGTCCGCACAATGTAAATATGCTTATGAATAGAAGCAGCTGCTTTGGACAAATCTAAAAGAGCTTGTCCGCTATTACCCATCTATATACACTGATATTTCTGCTTTGCTAAAATGAAAACATTTTGACAATTTGAAAGGGGTCACTCTTATGAACCTACAGAGAATGATCAGATGAATCCCCAGCCCTCGGCTGTATGGAGTTTATAGTGAGTTTTAGCCATATACTGTATATAAGAAGTCGACGTAGCCACTGTGACATCACACATTGGTTTGTGTATTACTGTTATGACAGTCGCCATCTTGTTTTTTTGGAACCAGAAGTGACACGAGAGTCTGGAGTAAAGTACAACCGAAAGCTGAACAATACATTTTTTAGGTGACCAAAATATTACAATTAACCTTTTTGAGCTGAAAAAGCATTGTGAAAGGGTTAAAGTTGTAAGACCCAAACAGGACAAAATTGTTGTGGTAGCGACCGGTCAATCACAAGGTAGCCATGTAAACATACAGTGCTTTATTGCATATTTTACTCTAAATGGGAGCATAACTGAGACCACAAACTGTTATGAACGTGACACGATAGGTGGGACTTAAAAGCAAGAACTCAAGACGAGGTTTCAAAAGTAAAAAGGTGTGAGATCGTTAAACAAACAAAAAAAAAAACTCACTGAGGAAAAACATGGACAAAAGGAATTGCAAAAAACATGAACAAAATTAAACTTGATTTAGGCAATATTCTACAATAGTTTACGGATTCAAAAACACTGGCTCTCTTAGTGGTAAGACACAAGACAAACTGGCACAGGATAAAGTGAGACAAGGACTATATATACCCACATGCACACACAAGGTAATGGGAAACAGGTGGCAACAATCAAACAGGCGGGAAACCTTACAGACAGGAAGTGCTCTGAAACAAGAGAGAAAGGTAATTACAAAATAAAACAGGAAGTACAATGACAGACAGTGCATGACGAGACATGAGTGACTGTAACTTAATAAGTGAACAATGAGACAAGATTAAATATAGACTCTAAACTAAACATGAAACATAACATAAATACATTAACACACATGACCTGATGTTACACAAACTCATTAGGAAAATGTTTACTGAGGTAGTAATTTTCTCATAAACTTCTATACAATCCAACTTTTTTTTGCAACCAGAGTTGCCCACTGTTGGCCATTAGAAATAATGTTTTTTTCAGGTTTAACATTCTAGTAATGTTCTGAAATGTCAACATGCTTAACTATGTGTACATTGCACAACATCTGAATGTATTCCAGTGTCTGCCAGGTATGATTGGTCTCCTAGCGGAAATATGAACATTATGAACAATGGCACCCGCAGCTGTTTTTCTACATGCAGATGTAATGAAAACTTAAACGGCCTCAGCACAGTGTCACACCCTGGTAGAGGCTGCTGTAAGAGCCCACATCTATGTAGGCCTAGCTGCTGAAATGATGTATGTAATAGTGTAATGCACAAATTAAATATAATGTATATACTTTAAATACTTTATATATGTAGTCTCTCAAGACTTGTCCACACTGCTTTAGATAAGTAGAAAAGTGGAACATTTTCTAACAGAATGTTTCCTATTCACTGAGAAACTGCAGAACAATAGAAACAAATATTTAATAATGCCTCTTTTTCCTGTTTCAGTCGAACAGCAGTTGGCAAACGTTAAAAAACATCAACAACTGAAAAACAGGAAACTGTTGAACCTGGTTATGCATTCATGCATTTTTGTTCAGCAGGTACACAGATTCCAATTAGCAGGGACTACATGAGAACAAGCGTGTAATGAAAGGAGGCAGAAACAAATATCTTCAAGGCGTTTATTGTGCTGTGTTCTGCTCAACACAAAGACTGTAGCCCATGAGTGTGGGTCCTTCAGAATACCTGAAAGACACAGTCTGAGCCTCCTCTCCAAGGGAGTCGTCCAGCTTCACAGAGACACCAACTGTGGTGCATTGAGGTGCTCCTTATCACCTTATACGTCAACCATTTCCAAGTTCATTACAGGAATTTTGGATTATAGATAATGGATGGAAGTTTCATGATATCCAAGTTTAGATTACGACTTTCCCTTTAAAACATCGTGGACACATGGAAAATAGAGTTCTAAGATAATGGAAATAGTGTCTATTTAATTGACATTTATCACGAACAAACTATAGAAACGAAACATCTGAAAAAGAATATTTTAGTTGATTAAAATGTCTTAACTGAAATGGTCAATAATGCAATAATCACAGGTATAAGGGGTTTTCCTGTTAATATACAGACTCTGCTTCATTCCATGTAGTTAAGTCAGACAGTTTTCTTTTGGCTGTGTACTCCTTGAATTGACCACTATGAGTTTTAAGTACTGACTTGGTGTTTATATACACATGATGATGGACTGTATAGAAGTTGTAATGCTAAACTGTTCGCTCATCACAGATGTGAACTCCCTTTAAGATGAAGGTCAGTACTTTAACCTCGTAGTAATTGTTTCACTTAAAATCCAATGTGCTCAGCCAAAACAATAAAAAAAAAAAAAACATACTGTTTCACTGTCTGGTACTTGCAGACTGCACTGCAGATATAGAATTTAGTTTGGAGTTGACTTTCATATCGCTTGAGTTACAGTGAGGTTTCTGATTAGACTGATATTCAATTAATGGAAATGTTAATGCTAATGCCTGCTCATTTCTTTTGTCTGTCTATACTTATTATGCTACTGATTAAAAGTCTGACCGGGACAAAAATAGCACTACTAATGATTTTACTATATACTTTGTATATTCTCAATAATATTGATGCTCCTCCGCCTCTTTTCAATCTTCTAGTCTTCCTTCCACCCCCGAGGCATTACGTATGCAAATACAACTATTTGTTCGAAAACAAAGGATCAGTGAATAATCAATGTATAAGGAAACAATTCCCTTAGTAAGTGGAGATTAGATGCATCTTGTTAATGCAGTTTGTATATCCCTTTGAATACATTGTGCCATGCAGGTGTATGGTAGAGCAGTGACACACTGGTACACACATGCACTCAGAACCTCTTTCCTTGTTATCCAATGCCAAGCAATCTGTTTGAACAAAGTCTCTGGTTGCTGTACATATTGGATTCATGTGGGCCAGTATTGACAGTGACATATGAGGCCTGGTTGTTGGTTGTTTTTTTTTGTGGAGAGCCAGAGCCGGAGCGTGGATAGATGGGAGGTGAGCCACATTACTGAGTCTGTAGCTACCACTCTTTTCCTCTGTTTCTACCCTCCGTTCCTGGCGAGCATACCACGAGGGATGTTGCAGGACCTGCATTCAAAGGATTTTTTTTTTAGCATGTATCTGCTCCACGCTACATCAACACATTATAATTTAAGTAACACTAATTAATATGCGATAACCAGCGCAGAACACGTCACCACCGCAAATGGTTAACAGTGTGATTTGTGTACAGCTGCATGCGATGTCATGTTAAAGAAATCTGGGCATGGACCACGAGCCCTTCAAATCTATTAGCTTGTCAAATTGTTTTTGACTGGCTTTGATTTTGCTTTTATCCTCGTCTGTCGCTCGGTAAGAGTGGGGCGAGGCTGCTATCGTGCAGTGGAAATGTAAATCAGGTCTCAGCCCATAGTAAAATTGCACAGGAGGCTCTTTGAGTGGGACATAACAAAGAATATGCTTTATCAATTCACAGTAAGAGAGGTTTCAAGGACAAGTCCAAAAATACTTCAGAGGCATATTGAGAATGCTATGACTGAATTAATGCAGACAGATTATTTGGGTTTTAAGACACAAGGACTTCGATCTCAACATCATTTTTGTTCCTTTTGATGGTTACTTGGCTTAATTAAACTGCATAGTAAGTTCTTAGGATATGAATATAAGGAGTTGTACTGGTGAGAAAGCTCAACATTTTGGTAAATATATTAATTGGGAAAAGCATATTGCTTCTTGTCCTGATAGGGATAAGAAGATCTATATCAATTCCATTAAAGTTTATTTTATTTATTTTTTATATGCCTACCAGATATGGTCAGTGATCAGAGGTTTTTGTTTTGGTCGTTGGACGGGCACGTTGCTACCAAATATTGCAACCTCACTGTGATGGCAAGTCTTCGGGACGTTCACAGATGGGCAGTTGTTTGATAAGAAGTTGGTCCAACGTGTAATTCGCTGATGACGCCAAGTGTGATCTTTACACAGTGGTGAAAAGTACATTAGTACATTTATTAAAGTATTGTATTTAAAGTACCATTGTAATAGGATGTAGCTGCATCTAGGGTCTCCCCATCCCTTTCCAGGCATGTAGAATAACCTACAATGGCTTTCAGGTGTATTTGCACCACCAAATTCCAGCTTAATGTTTATTGGAAATATATTCTTAATAACACCACGACGTCAGGATCCAAATCAAATAAGAGGGTTTTAATCTATATTCTTGCAAGAAGGAGCAGAGTTTTAAACTTACAAAGGATGATCAAACTCACACACATACAGGTTGTAAATTCTGTTGTGTTGCTCTCAGAAGCAACCGCCTCCGTATTTATACTTAATTCCAAGGACAGGAAGTCCATTTTCTGTAGAGAATAGACACTTTCCATTTTATGCCACTTTATACTTTTGCTCCACTGCAATTAAGAGGAAAATATTGTACTATTTACTCCTCAAAATTTGTACACTGCAGTTTCCAATCTTTTTGGCTTGTGATCCTACAAAATAGCAAGGAAATATTGGGATTTTGGTAAAAATGTTAATAAACATGTTTTGTCTCAAGTGGTTGTGGACCTTTTCTGTATTAAACCAAGACCCCAATATGTCCCTAATCTTAACAAGGTGCTGCCAGTGCCTGAACATAACCATAACATTTTTTAATAATGCTCTAGATTTGCTCATCTGGGTCCATTTTTTTTTATGTTTTAGATGTCTGTGAGTTTCATTAAATAATTGTCTTCGGGACCCAGAGGTGAATGTTTCCAATATTTCACAAAAAGGCAGAGATTAGATAATACTCAAATAACTGAATACAGATTTGTGTTGCAGAACATTGCTTTTCTTTCTTTCCTACTCCATCGTCTGATGACTCCCTAGATTTAATCCATTTGGCCTAACCTCCAGGCTGGATACCATTGGACTAAACTACAGTTAACTGTAGTTAAAACTAGCTTCACCTTGTCCAGTTACAGTGGCGCTGTCTTCAAAGGTCCCTTCATCACCTCGCCTGCCCCCACCATGCAAACTGACATGCAGTGCTAAATAAGGTAACTATTACAGGTGACTTTTGTAAACGTTAGATAGTACATATAGCCTAATTGTAACGTTAATCAGCAGTCTTTGCAGCTAAACTACAGTTTGTACAACAATGCAGCTCATGAAGCTCCGAAAATACCTGTTATAAACTATAATATGCCTCTAGTGTTGTGGTTCACATCACTAATGAAAACAGTGTAAGCAGGACTGCTGCGGTGAGTTGCTTCATGTTACTCAGAGGCCGCTGTATCAGCATAGCTCTTAAATTAAGAGTCGGCAAGTGTTATCTCAGCTACAATACACCTCTAATTATTGTAGTCTACGTGTAAGGTAATGGTTAAAAAGTCATGCGGATATTGTACATGAGCACTGTCGTCCTTTGTCGCTTTTCAGTTTGCTATTCTATTGAAAGTGTTAATATCAGCGATTATTCTCAGTGACATCACCTCGTAAACCTTGAGGTGACAGTTAGCATGGATAAAAATCAACTGTTTAGATTAGAATTATTTAAGTTTATATTTAAGCTTACATTTTTTTCAACAGAGGTACAGAGGATTTTTTAACTGTCACAAGATGGATGAGCTATGTGACTATTTAAGGTCACAACATGTGCCTGAGGAAGACATACAGCGAATGGAGCAGGAGAAGGTAGTTTATATAGGAAATGCTTCATTTTCACATTTTACAGATAAACAGATTAAAAACCCTAAACTTTGGAAGAGCTTTGTAAATCATATCCGGTGCTGTATATGCAGGTTTTTCATTGTTGTAATTTTTGACCTAAAAATTCTTGAAATATTTCTTATTTTAGATTGATTCCAGTGTCATGCATCCAAAAAAGAGAGTGTAATGAAGGACAGTAAAAAACAGAACCTAATTGAAAAGGCTGTGCAATTGTTTTTTCCAGATGGAAAAAATGCAGAGGGGAACCTTACTGATTTTGACTGACTTTCAGCAGCATTCATTAGAGGACAATATCAGTCAGGGAACTGTATGAAAAGACAAAATTACCTCTCTTACGTTTCTATTTAACAACCAAGAAGAGAGACATTGCCTGTGACATCAATCTGGCGGAAGACAATAGTGATGCAACTGCTCAAGAAGGTGAGAAGACACATGATGGACCAGACATGTATCACTTCGCTGCAGACACATCTGCAACAGACGATGTGGAGATAAATACTTCAGATGTCATTTTTGTTGGAAACAGCACCATTTCTGCAAATGTTTTTGAACATTGTTTTCAGTTTAAGAACATGTTATTTTAAGATTCAATGCAGAGCACTTTCTTTGAATACCTCTAAATGAGTTATTTTCGATGATGCTGTAGCAAGTTAAATAAAAATTAAAACAGCAGTTTTTTTATGCTGTGATTGTTTAAATGTTTGAATAAATAATTCAGTTAATACATGTGTGAATTTTGCATTTTTACTCAGTGCTTACACATAGTCAATTTAATACATTACTTTGTTTGTGGGTCAATTTATTTTGTTAGTTGAAAATATTTGGTACATATTTGATGCGTCTCAAACAGCCACACTTATATTTTCATTCATCACAGGTTAAAGCATATTATAGCCCAGGAAAGTTAATGATCTAGATATAGTTCATTGTTCATCAGCTGTCTGAGTTGGATGTACATGTTAATGGTTTCAAACACATCATTTGTTAATGTCAGGTTATACTCTGACATGAGGTCCACACAGATATGGAACACATCTTCATCACATGGGAAGTCCTTGAACACACACTCGTCAAGGCAGTGTCATGAGCCCTCTCCCTGCCTGGTAACACCACTAATTGTTTTCAATTACCTCCACCTGTCTCTGCTCCACCCTCGTTAACTTATCAGCTGCACTGCATTTACTACTCATCATGCCCTGTATAGAAAGCCCTGTTTTTCAGTCCACACTTGTCAGATCATCTGCAAGCCTACATCGGAAAGCCTGCCTGCCTGCCTGCCTGCCTGCCTGCCTGCCTGCCTGCCTGCCAGCCTGCCACTCTGACTCCTGATCTGTTACTACTACTCTGATCTCCAGCCCCGGTAAACCCGACTTGCCTTACGACTACGAGTTTAGAATATCCCTGAACTGTACTACTGCCGTGCCTCATTCGGCCCTGGTGTGTGTGTTTTCAATAAAACCTTGATCTCGAAATTGCGCTCCTGGGTCCTCGTCTGTCTGCCCTGACAGGCAGATGTGAACCTTCTCCAGGTCCACAGAGTGCAAACACTCTGTGCAGATGAGGGACTGCATGCAATATGGAGGGACGTCCATGGGGTGATCATGAGTTATGGACGAGTCGGACTCTGTGGTTGTTCCAAGTCAATACAACCTCATTAAGTTCTTCCTAGAAGGCAAATAATATTCAGTCAGACAGAATGTGTTAAATATTGCGCATTGGTGATTATTGCCTTAGTCAAGTCGTTTGTTATATTTGAGTTTTATCTTTTAGTTGTAATATGGTAGGTTGGCACAATAATATTAATACCTACAATGTACTGCAGCCATGCAACTAATGTTATAGCTTCACAGCTTTAAAAATGTGGTGGATAAACCCATAAATAAAAATGGGCTTTTAGATTGTTATGTCATGCAAATTATTACACTGGACAATTCTTAAAGCCCTACTTTTTACACACTCACTTCGCAAGATCAGCCACCATCTTTCAATACGCTGGTTTCCAGAGCTTGGACCAAATGTGACACTGTCGGATTGTGCTTGGTTCCTAGGGAAATGCAAAAACTGCTGCATTTCAGCCATATGGCCATTTTCTGTTCCTAAATCAAGTGTGATTCTGGCAGGGCACCCACCAGCATTGATGACAGCATCAATGAAGTAGCCAGCAATGATCTTTGGGTCATTGTTTGTTTTGTAAGCTTCAAGCCATATCATCTTTCTGGAAAACCCCTCAATGCATCCACTGATTGCAATTCCAAATGGCTTAAGCTTGTCATAGCCATCAATGTGCCATACATAGTTTGGACCACAGATGTGGTAAATGCACCTTCGCTGTCTGTTTCTTGATCTCAGATCAACACCTTCACCATCCAATAACTGCAGCAGTATTCGTACTGTTTCTCTGTCAGTCACAATTCCATATAACCAACATGTTTGGTGCATCCATCTGTACCATGACACTGACCAGATGTTTCCAGTTGCTTTTCAATGAAAGTTGCCACCTCAGCTACATCGGTTTTAATCTTTCGCCAACACAGCTGCTTCCTGCTCAAAACCAGCAAGCAAATTAAGTATTTCATCTGTTGTAAATCCACGCTTAAAGTAGTCCTCAATGTGCTCACAATCCATTTCCTTGTCAAGATAAATAGGAGAACTTACGCCAAAAAGCTGCTAGCTTGTCTGTTGTGTAAATATCTTATAATTATGATTTTTTATCTCATTATGACTTAGTATCTCATAATTTCGACTTTCCAATAGGATTTTTTTTTTTTTTTTACTGGCGGAAATAGGCTTCCAAACAAAATACATATTTAGCTGGCAATACTTAATACAGAAAAACTACTGGTCCGATTTTCATGACGGTTGGTGGAAGGGAGTAGCATGGGCAAAGGAAGGACCGAGAAAATTAAAAAAAATATCCGAATCACGGGTGGTCACACTAAGTTTCACTTTCAATGCAACATAGGTCATTTGTGCTGCATTCATGTGGTGTCGGAAAAAATCACGGTAACATTTCACAACGTGTTGCTGAAACACTCAACCATCCAAGGACCACGTGAATGCAGCATTGGCCTTGCCGGTGGTCTGCTCTCTCCGAGTGCCATTCGTGTTTAACTTAATCCAAAAGATGGAGATAGTATAAATTAGATAATTGCATCACTGCATGCTGCTTAACTATCCTCCACATGGGTCTGAATATAATGTGTGACATATACATTCCAGCAGTAAACATACAGTGCACTCCATGTAATAGTCTTATCCTGGCTGAGATATGCCTGATATGTTTTATCTCACTATTGACAGGCGACGTCGGGGACACCAGGGGCTGCATGGTGCAATAACAAATATGTTAATGTGTAAAATATGTGTTTATTCACTGAATCAAGCCTCTTCCCCTCACCACTAACCCACTTCCTGAAATAGATCTGCTCCATTCACTCTCTGAAGTGTTCCAAAGAGAAAAAGTGCTTCTGGCTGCCCATGTCCTACATATTGTAATTATATAAACCCAACCAAGAGAAAGAACCCCCACACAACACAATCTACCACGCAATCAATGGCAGATAATCATTGAGAGCTATAAATGCGCAGAAATGTATTGAAGCATTTTTACCACAGTTGTGGTGGAGTATGGTGCTGCTGTTTAATCCTAAGGATAAAAGGGTAGTCTCGACTCTCAGCATGAGTCTTTTGGTAATATTGATAAATGTGTTTTTATGGATGAAAGGATTCAAGAGTTCTTTGAGTACCGAGAGGAGCATGTAAGACAGCCCTCAACAGAAATACATTTTTCAAGACCAAAATGACAATGGCTATTTTCTGTCCCTTCAAAATAAGCATTTGGTGCTTCAATCTTCATGAAATCGCCATTCTGGGGAAGGCAATGGACCATTGCCGTAATATTCTCCCTGATACACACTCACATGTATCCCACTGATGTTTGGTAAATTGCAACAGTTGTTTCATAGACTATTCCTTATAATGAAGGTCTAAATGGGGAAAGAGGACAGAGCTTAGAAGGAAGAAGATGTCTTGTCTACATTACAGCATGTCTGTAACACAGCTCATTGGTCCAGCCATTAAAAGGAACAGGCTCTCCTCTTTCAAATGCTTCCATTGATTATATTGACTCACTCGGGCCATTACAGCCTGGCTCAATCTGCAAGTGACTACAGCACTCATTTGCTTTCTCTCTTTTATTTTAGCTTTGGGGTTTTATTTGTGCAAGGCTACACACACACACACACACAAATATGCACACACACGTAGAACCCCAACATCATAGCCTATTGGCGCCATTAAAGCCGGGGGGGGGGGGGGGGGGCATTTTCCTCAGCTAAGCCTGTCAGGTCAATGAAGTGAAGTGAAAGCATTTCCTCACTGTTGAGCCCTCTTTTATGATACATTACATGTTCACATAACAGATTATGCCCGAGCCTCACCTCCTCTAGAGACCGTGTAATGCTTTCTTGGTATTTTCTTCAATGCAAAGGAAGGAAGGGATCCAAATGATAATATGTACTGTATATTTTCCCTACTGTGTGCTTTATACCAAACACTTCCAAACCCAGACTGGTGTTTAGGACCACCATTATGGCTGGACCACAATTTCTTATAAAGTTTAGTTACTCGCATTCATCACAGTTTCTCTAATCCTCGCTCAACACTGTTTCCATGAAAACTGAATGAATTGAATTCTGTCTTCTGTGTCTAAAATGATGTCGGCAGTACGGATGCTCACTCCTGATTGGTAAGGGCAACTTCCCAACCAGAAGTCAGCTGACATGAACACAATGGCAGGAAACAAAATGGCAATTCAGTCTGATTATCAGACCAGCGGTGGGAATTTTTAGGAATCTCGCAAGTGACAGATTTTTCTTGGTGTCATGATTCTCGATTTAAAATCAATTCAGTAAGAAGTGAGCCTTCTTACACTGTTTTGCGGTTCTCACTCCAGTGCCAAACCATTCACTCACACTGACTGTTTTTAGGCTACTGAATGAAAATATGAAATATAACTTTAAATGCCCACACAGAGGATTCCACTCAATCTGGCAGAGAAGACTTCCTGTCAGGTGTGAGTGGATGTGTGGAGACTGTTTGAATTACATCATTCTGACTCTTCTGTTAGCTCTGTTGCACCCTTACCATTTTAATTAGTTGAAGGAGGCCGATGACGTCACTTACACTGCAGCGTCCAACTTTAAACTTATTTAGAGGTCTAATCAGCCAAAGAAACTGAAAACACCTAATGAGTGTGCAGGACCCAAGGTCAAGTTATTTTCTCTATCTCTATCTTATCACAAGTAACTTTGTTTCAGAAAGCTATTTATTTATTAAGTTAATAAATCCAAATATACCCAAATGTTTACATTTTGTTATGTAAATATTGTAAAAATACTCGTGTGTACTGCACGCACACAAGTATTTTTGGAATCTGTGAACGGATTAATAATGGCATAAGATGTGAATCACAACATTTTTGTGTAAATCAATTGTTTCTCCCACACATATCATCCAAAAACAAAAAGTACACATAGAGGCTTTCAGGCTGAAAGAAGATTGTGTTTGGGGCGTGGTTGTTTGTTCCACAAGTCTCTCAGCTTGTCACAGTCGAGCATACGTGTTGCAGCTCATTTTTCTCCCCTCTATTATATTATATTTGAGGGATAAACCCAAATACAGGCTTTATAACATCTCCTCAGAAGCCGTCACAAATAGCATCTCTTTTTCAGTCTTACGGTCTTTAAGATCATCCAAGATTGGCGTTGCTACTTTCATTTTGAGTGCTGTAAGCGGTTTGTTTTAAAGGGCAGAATAATAGCAGCAACAGTGAACTAGATGAGAATGTATTCTCCATTTCCATTATTAAAATTTTAGTTCAATTCATAACCACTGCTTTGTATTATGCACTTTGCACGGACAGTGAATTTCACATGAAGGAGAAATTCTTTCAGCGACAAAAACTTTTGGCCTGCGTTGGTTAAATTAGTGCAACCGAGAAAGGAGTAGCCAGTCCCCTTGTGTGGAGGACAGAATTAGGACATCAGCATCACACTGCGGGGGTATCACAAGGCATATGGCTCAAACAACAGTTGAAAAAATGTGTTTGTTCATCAAGTGCAAGTCCTAATTATGTCGTCCAGTCAGACAGTCGACTGTATTTCCTCATTAGAACTGGTGTCCCGGCGTGACCTCGGACTCTATGACCAGTGGCCATGTTGTAGATTGGAAGTGGGTAAAGTGGCAGCACTCCCAGCTCAGAAGAACTGGGGGATGGCAAAGGAAGCGACCAATTAATATTTCAACAATACATCCTCTGTGGCCTGAGATTGACTGACTAAACTGCTAACTGTCAGAGCAGTTATCTCCAAAACTGCCATGTGGTTAGGAATTCAGAACGCTCTGTTTAGAAAGGGATTTCATATTCATTGCTGACTTTTGCATTCTGCATACAATTGGTTACAGAAGCAATTAACACAGGAGAAAAATTAAATGAATATAAATAAGGCTGAGAGACAACAAGTCGAAGTTATCAGACACCTAAGGAGCTAATGGTCTTCTGCAACGTTGGTTTGTCTTTGGATCAGGAAGAAGATGAAAGTTAAACTGAGCAAACTTGTTGATGAGATGACGCCCAACCAACTGTCAGTTGGTCTTTTCCTCATGGTAATTATTAGTTATATAATTCAACGTATACTCATTCAACGGTTTCGTATGATATATTACGAAAAGTTATTTTTTTTTTTCGTGCGTTGTCCTACTTCAGCAACATGAGCGAAAATTAAGCACCTTTAAAAAACTTAAGTTAAGTTTAGCCAATAAAACAACTTGGTTAGGTTTAGGAAAAGATTGTTTGCGCTAAAATAACTATATAAATGGCATTACTTACTGTAAGTACAGACTTTACGTGACAAATAAGTCAACTTTACTTCCGGTTTCACACGGGACACAAACAGGAGTCTCCTGGGTGAAAGTCCATCCATCCATCCATACCGACCTCCTCACTTCGCAGACTTTGCCGCTCTTCATACTACGTCACCTGTC
Source organism: Cottoperca gobio (assembly GCF_900634415.1). Lineage (NCBI taxonomy): Eukaryota > Metazoa > Chordata > Actinopteri > Perciformes > Bovichtidae > Cottoperca > Cottoperca gobio. Next base: position 16,757,808 of record NC_041361.1, read on the forward strand.
CTGGCCCGATTACATGAGTTACATACAAAATGATTACGTGGGTTATATGCTAATTACATCGCATAACTTTTTCTAGGTATAGCTACAAACAGTATAATTAGTTGCCTAAACTTAGGAAAACAGACCACAGAGCAACAGACAAGAAAACAAATGTATATAGTTTATCACGTTGCAAGATGGTCCTGTTTCTGTAGACCCTGATCTCTACTGAGCAATTTGCATGTGAGAGTGATGAGATTATGATTAAGTCACAGTCCTGTTAAATAGGTGGTACACCGTAGCTAGATGTTTGGCTAACAGCTTCCTTAAACCTAATACTTCAACTCTTCCATTACTTTGACAGGAGTTCACATACATTATCTTCCAAAATAGAAGAATGAAAGTGTTTCTATCTGCGGTACATCTGAACTCTTCAGGATTTGTTGGTGTGCACTGAGAGGAATGATAATATTATGTCTAGAGAAGTTTAAATATTTGAAAGTTACGTTAGGATTTAAATAGACATTCACGACACCTCTATATCACAATTAATCTCAAAAAGCCTATTCTATGTGAAAACATGACAGTAACATACCTGATACACAGCCGGCAAAGTATAGCTCATTATTTTGCAATGAATGGTGTTACTTTAGGCGATGTGAGCTGGATCCTCAGCTGCCTGTCAGAAAGTTGTGGAATTCATTTGAAGTTTGCTTTTGTTTTCACTCTTCCTCTCTTGCTGTAACGTTTCAATGGCATGTTGACAGGTTTATCTGCTGGATTTGAGGTTGATGAGGCACACCTTGGTGTGTTTGGACTTCCTGATTAGTTGACACAAAATAGGGAAATTGTGGCATGTGGTGAAAACGTTCCACGCTGTCATGGGGAATGCACCTGCTCAAGTCGAGTGAATTTCTCTCTGTCTCTCTCTCGCTCTCGGTTCATTACAACTTCTGCAGCCTACAAGTTCTGTTGGAAAAATCAATACAATGTTTACCACACTTGAAAAACATAATAAAGTGCTAAATATGTCTAAATATGGCAAACAATCATTTTGTAAGATTCTTTTCGAGACACCTAATTTGAAGCTGTGGAGTATAACTTGCTATTTAATATTATTGTAATATATTATATAATCAGTGTAAGTTATTTCACATGGCATTACGAGATTTTTCTTTCAGATATGAATCCGGGTATATTTTATTTGAAAGACTCAGGTTTTGGATATATTCATCACATTTCTGAATAAATCAAAACTGGCTTGAACCACCTCATTTTGCATTTGCAATTACAAAAAAATGTAACAAAAAAAAGCTTTTACCGTACAAGGCTGGATTGAATGTCTCTCTTAAACCCTCAGGGGCCAAACAAGTCCCCTGTATGGCCTTTAGTTTACTGCAAGTTGATTAGTTGTTCCATAGTAAAAACTCATTCTTGACCTTGGAAACAGCAGCTGGACAAAACAATATTGACTCAAGGTCCACTTAATAGCTTTATCCAGAGCTTTTACTACTTCCTCAGCAGAAAGTCTGCATCACTTGTCATCATCAAGTAAAACTTTGTTTTGTTAAATTGCAAATTTGTCAGAGTTTGAAATCTAGTTTCATTACCTGGATTGTTTTAGTTTATTCAGTTGATGTTGTGCCTATGGTACATATAAATACATTTGTGTTAAATCCAAGCGTCAACCTCCAGGTCTGAAAAGTGAAGCCAATGCAGAAGAGCCTTAAACATTTATTCTTTCTAATGGCCAGCAGGGGGCGACTCTCTTGGCTGCAAAAAGAGTATAGAAGTCTATGAGAAAATTACTCAACTTTTCACTTGAATTATCATCTCAGTAAACATTTTCCTGATGAGTTTATGCTCTCAATCACTAGTTTGAAGTCGGTGGCGCTACCTTGTGATTGACAAGTCTTTACTGCAGCGTTGTTAAGTGTTAACACTTAACAAGAGTCTAAGTGGTCGGCTGTTCTGTTTCTGTTATTTTTAGCAAGTTTTTTGCTACCTAAAATTAGTATCCCAATTAATGTCACAGTTAACGTGAATTTCGGGTGCTCCTTGCTAACACAGATACCACTAGCGTTAGCTGGTAGTTTAGCAGGCATTTTCTATTGTATTTCCATTGAAAACACTTGAATGTGCAACAAGTTGCATCTTGGATGTTCACTATCCACATCTATAGCAGTGTGTGACACATAAATCTAAACTTTAATCTTAGTTTGAGAGAGCGGCAAATTAGTTTGAGCGCCAAACTGTAACAAAGAAAATGTAACATGAGCTATTTGTTCACTACCGTCTGTATGACTAAAACTCTTATCACTCCAACCAAATGATATGTTGTCAGTGATCAGTCATCCCACTTTGTCCTCAGAAACATGATCATATAAGCAGGTTTGAAATATTTAGCGGGAAATTATATCACATGCAAAGAATTTACTTTGCTTAATGAATTGATCTGATGACAGATGTACATGTAGGAGCTTTCAAGCATCACCTGAAAGCATCACCACTCTTTTCCGTGTGAACAGATATTTTTCAGTCGAGGGCTGATTTAATTTTTTTATATCCATGTGCAGTGGAGTTGCAGGCTTTGAGTTTCCACGCTCTCTTCCTCTCTCTCTATCTATGTAGGGCAGCCCGTGGATCAGCTGACATCCCCATCCTCCCACATGCCCACACAATCTTGTTAAAGCATGCAGTTAATCTGAAGAGGAAAAGGACTCTCTTCACAAGCAAGCGGCTCTTTCATCACCTTATTATATTGCCCACATCGTGTTGTCACGGCAATATCGGATTCTCCCAAAACTCAGGTGCTTGGAAGAGGCTGCGCCCTCGCCTTGGCTCTGCGTGATGTCATTTGCCTGACTTTGTAAATTGGGCATTATCTTGCACTCTAGGCACACAGATAGCATTATGTTGCTGGAAGAATCAACATCTCAATGGGGACTCACCATTAATTTTCCTCTTCCTTCTTTTAAAAGTTGGCTCCACCATCAATTATTTAGACCGAAGTGCCGCCACAAGGATGAAACAGAGGAAATAAAGTAGTGCTCTCCAGCAAATCCTCTGGAGGAAGCCTACAGTCGTCGATTTAGGAAAGCTTGCTCATATTCTATGCATTTTCATAATCAAGCACTACAATGGAGGGAATAAAACACACAAACAATCTCTGGCTCTTTATGTTTCTTTCATGAGAGCTTATTGAAAACAAAGAGTCCCCCATCATTGAGAGACTCGGCTGTAATCGTTATCTTGCAGGCCAGGTGAAGTGCAGCAATTTTATGGACACAGATACAAGGCAGCGTGAAAAAAAAGGCCTCTGATTGTATTGCCACTATCTGCAGGTGCTGCATTCCCAGCCTGCCCAACAGACACAGAGTGAGAGGGTCATCCATAAATGCACGAGGGCCCGCATCCCAGCACTCGTCTGACAGAAGAGCTATTGTCTGGATCGAGGGTGAGGGGGTCAGTGTGCTGCGGCGGCTGTTTGTCCCCACTGTGAAGTGGCTCGAAACCTTAAGACCCAGCGCTTCAGCTCAAACATGTCTCCGTCCTTGTGGGCTCTCAAAGAGTCTCTCGCTTTTATGCGCTGCGGAGGAATATCTCAAAAGCACCTTCCATCGCTCAAAAGAGAGAAAGTGAGAGCAAATCATGGTGAACTTGAAAAACTCCCACATAATCACGAGTGCGCTTTTTCAGACATAATAAAAAATGCGCTGAGCTCTCAAACAGGCCTCGATGGTCTGATTGTGCTCAAGAGGAAAATGAACCTCGAAAAAATGAAGCAAACATCTTCACTCTCCTCCTACTTGTTATACTGTTTGAGGTGTCTCTAGATTGCCTTCATCTAATTATTCATCACATAGCTGCTGCTTTTAAATTAATTTACCACATATTATTTCTTCCTGATTGTATCATCAGGCCTTACAAAGACACTCATAGAGAAGATTGTCATTCCTAAAACCAACAAACGATGAAGTTCAACACTGCAACTGTGCTACTGTGTTGCTGTCTCACAGTTTCTTTCCCCTATGTATCTGGCATGCATGTTCCAGTCAAGTAAACACTGTGCTTTGGTTGACTTGGCAACACTGCCATCTCATGGTGATGAAAAAAAATAGCAACAACAGCACAACGCTTTTTTGAAGCATCTTTATTAGAAAAGGTTTATTAATTAAGCAAAAAATATTATCACCATCTTACTCTGCCACAATAATTCAATCCATATTGTCTCCTGTCAAAGCCATCATCATTACCATCATTGTATTAAGAATGCCTATGCACAACATAATTCAATCATATGAGCACAAGCTGATTAAAACAAATGTGTTGCACTGGAAAGCACAAAGCATGCTGATTTAGTCTCAGCTGTCTTGTTCGTTCTCTCATATATCAAAGAGATTGACAGTTTGTGTTAAACTAGCAGAGCTGGTTTTTTCTTCAGCGGAGAAACCTCCTCTGAATGAAACTACACTTTTTGGAAAGGTTTTATCAAAGGGGGTGGCATAAATTCATCTCTGATCTTTTCAGTGGGGACTTATTCTCTTCTCCTGTGCTCTATTTCTAGTCACTGAACCTCCAGAGAGCCGAGACTGTCTCTGAGCGAGGCTGAGATGTAAGAGATGGCAGATGGGTTCGACTTTTCTCTTGGTGTGTGAAAGTACACGAGGGCCAAAGTCATGCCTCACAGCATTTTGAGCATTTCTATACCTGGACACCTCTCTGATCTTCCTCCCTCTCGGTGCCCCGCTCAGTGTCTGTATGACAGTTCTGCTCTTCTCCACCTTCTTCCTCCTCCTCTTTACCCCTCTGGGTTCGACACCGGAGCACCAATGCGGCACACCTCTCCAACTCCAATTCCCCAACTGGCTGCTCGCACTGCACCACAAAGATTCTGTAAAGCTCCAAGAGGACGATGAGGATGTTCTTGCAGGTGAAGAAGATCATCAGCTGGTTGAGTACCTGCTCTTGGATCATGAGGTAGAGCCTGTAAAGCAGAAACGGGCCATCTTGGAGTCCCACCGTGAGCAGCAAGCTCCACACTTCACTGGAGCAGCAGGAGGCGAACGGCGATGGAGCACCAGGGCAGCCCGCACTGTTCTGTGGAGGCTCCCCCTTTGGGAGTTGTGTCTGGGTGAGCACCAGAGGAAACTGCATGAGTGCCCAGGAGAAGAGGCCTAAGCCCATGATGACAACCACTCGGTTGGTTTTGACCTCGGGTTCTTTGAAGGTGTCGAAGATGTCCAGGATGTCGGCGCCCAGTCCCACGTAGACCATGAGGAGCTGGGAGAGCTGGTCGCGGGACATGTCCCCCTTGGGCATCAGCCAGCGACCCAAAACCAGTACGATGAGCATAGTCTGCTCCAGGCCAGCCACCCAGTTCTCTGGGTCCAGCTCCACAATGCCCTGGGTGAAGGAAACAGCACCGTCTGGTTATTTCAAAAGCATGTTTAGACCTGGTCCACATGTACACACTTTGTTTTAAAAAAGAAATCCTGTCCACACAAACACTGTTTTAAAATATTCTATGTTCAAATGCAATCAATTGGAGCGCCATCAAGTTCAGTGGGTAGGAATTCAATGGAACACATTGCTATCATCCCTTCAACAAGGTCTCTCCTCTCTGTTATCGATATAATTCTGATGACTGAGTCAGCTCCTTATTGTGTCGGGGATCATTGAGTTTATCCTGAAAGCACCGTTTGACATTTAACAACGTTTCCAAAACACTACATCTTTAAGTTTCAAAAGCTGCCACCCAGCCTTGAGCACAGCCAAGAGGCAAATAAGTTCCCAAATCCTACATGAAAGAAACTGCACTAAAACCAGCCCAGAAGGGGAGAGTTCTGAGAGTTTTCAAAGCAGGAGCCTATCTGGACTTCATCTCAATATGTCTATTACACATTTCCTGCAACTAATAGTTTATCCACCCCCTTGCGAGATTTGAATCTTATCTGATATCAGGTGTTGCTTTAATGTAGCTGCGTGGAGGGTGAGGCAGGGAGAGCAGTGTTGTGGTGGGACACCTACCGCTGTGATCGGGATGCGAGCCAGCAAGTGAAGCTCAGGGCCTGAGGAATTGTTGACAGGCAGCTTGGACTGCAGCAGGCTCAGCTCCAGGAACCAAATGGACGGGATGACAGTACTGAGGTAGAGGAAAACCATGGGGGAGAACCTAAAAGTGGACCACCAAAGGAGAGGGAGGGTGGTGGGGGAGAAAGGTGGGGGTAGGTTATTTTTACTGACATGCTTTTTTTTTTTTGCCAACCGCTAAAAAGAAAGAGTCCCCTTTCTTTTTTTCCCCCAAAAGAAGCAACGAATTTCAGACAGGCAATTATTCCCATCATATATGCAAATCCCTCTTGACAGTGCAAAGCCTACTCCATGAGGAGAGAACTTCAAAGTAAGACTCAGGGAGAAAGAGAGAGGCCTGAAGAAAGCTCGCGTCTGAGGATGTTCACTGTGTTTGTGCCAGAGAGCTTTTGAATGAGAAGTAGCTTTATGTTGAATGAGGTGTCACACTAAATGCTCATATCCTTTGGAGACTCGCGCAGGTTAATGTCAGTTTATGTTTACTTAAGCCAAACCGTTTTTCTAGCTGGTCAGAAATGAAAACTGGTGCGAGCAGCAGACATTTTGTCTACGACTGGCTGGCTAGCAGCTCCGAGAAAGACAGAGCAATAACACAGCAGAGGAATAGATTTGTTTTTGATAGACAGTGAAAAACAGAAAGAGCCGCTGAAGATAACATATAATTCAGTTGCAGAGAATATTACCGGCCGTACACAAGCTGCCTATCACCACCCGGGGCAGATGGGTTGTAAAGTGTTTACAAAGTGCAGAAGTTATTTACTCCCCTCATGAAACAGGTTTATAAAGAATGGCTACAACACCTCAATCCTCATGTCACCCTTCTTTACCTGTTTGGTGCTTATTTAGCCCACATTACACATTTCTGTTTATCATAGCTGAAGCAGGAGAGGGAACCTTTTTACAGTTGTTAAATTACTACATTAATTTGTGTATTTTACTACTCAGCCTGTGAACACAGTTGTATTATAATTCTGCGTCTCTAAAATAGCTTTTTAAAGCCGGAGAAATTGATATTGATGATGTCATCAGGATTAACTTTGTTTCATTTACTAAGTTGAATTATGGAAAAAGTTTGATGCAGCATTTGTGGCCCTTGATCCATACCAGGCGGCAATCTCCATTTTTCTTTTTAAAGTGAAGCCAATGTGGAAGAGCCTTAAACCTGCATTCTTTCTGATAGCCAGCAGGGAGAGAATCAACTGGTGCATAAAGAAGTGTGATTGTGTAGAAGTCTATGAGAAAATGACCCTACTTCTCCCTTGATTTATTACCTTAGTAAACATTTTCCTGATGAGTTTATGATCTCAATCGCTCGTTTCAAGTCTTCTTCAATACAGCATGATGTGAATTTTGTAAATCATGGTCTCATTTAGAGTAAAATAGAAATAGGCAGGGCTACCTTGTTATAGGTCACTACCATAATGTTGTCCAGTCTGGGTGTTTACCGTGTTTTCATCTTACAACTTTAACCCTTCCTCTGTGTTTAGTTCATGAAAGTTCATTAACCTTTTAGACCACTCTAAAAATGTCTTGTGACGCGTTCGGTTGTACTTTGGTCCACCCTCTGATGTCACTGCTGTTTGAAAAGAAAGTAAGATGACGACGGCCAAAACAGCTAAACTTGAGGCTTCAAAACTTCAAAAACTTGACTTGGGTGACGTCACAGTGACTACATTCACTTCTTATGAACATTGTTTTGAATAAAGGTCTAATAATGTCACTAATGTAGCCTAATCTTGATATTAACACTGTTTGCACTGTGTTATGCATGTGTGATGTAAATGTTACCATTTCCACTCTGCGTTCCGGGTGCACTTCAAAGTGACGGCCATTTCCACGCCCAGCAGAGCCACGCCCGTCAGCAGCAGCCAGTATAGTGGCTCCTCTTTAACGACCACCACACGCCACACTGTGACCACCCCATGGACCACAAACAGGAAGCGACTTAGCAAAGCCAGCAGGACGTTTAGGAGACGACACATGACGCAACACAGAAAACCTGTACAGAAGATATATTCATTATGTCTGATTACGGTTTATAAGAACCATTGTCTCTTACTTTAAATGATGACATGTGTTTTTAGCTGCAACCAGCAGCTCTACAGCTCAGTCTGTTGTCAGTCGGTCCCCAAAAATGTCCCAAATCTTTGACGGCCACAGTTTTTAACCTAGGAGGCTTAAGTTTGGCATGAAAGTCAAGTGTGTGGGTGTGAAGGTGTGTGTGTGTGTGTTCATGCCAATTGGCAAAACAAAAGGGGGGTAGCAATAAGAGGGGCCTTTAACAAGGCACATAACTTCTAAACGGATATTCATACCATGGCCAGACTCGTGAACCGTTCGTGGTAGATTCTTGTGGGAGGCATTTTTGGTCTTAGCAGAGAGTTCATTGAAGTGTTTGTTTACTCTATAAAAGCCATTACGAGATTGTTTGCTGTTGTTTTGTAGTGGCTGAACCACTAATGTCTACTTTATTACAATTTGTCATATTGGACATGCAGTAATATGACAAAAAGATCATTATTGCGAGACTGGTGAAAGTTGAGGCCTATTCAGCATTTTGTCACAACTTTTACACAACTTGTGTACGTCTCAGAAGTTGCAACAAAGGCCTTTATGTTGTTTCAAAACCTAATATAATTTTATAGTACCAAACTTATTGTCCAACAGTAAAGGCTTTTGCAGAGTAAATAATTGACAAGTGCTAAAGGCCACTTCAAGTGGATTGCATTTTGCAATAAATTCAAGGAATAAACCTGCACAGAATGTCAAGCGTCCAAAAACCAAACGACCATGAAAGATTTGTAAACTCTTATGTAACCACCTGCATCATTAGACATCATTCCCCAGTTTACTTTTCATTATCAATAACTATTGCATGATGTCAGTGTAGAAACAGTCCTCGCTGTCAATTAGTCAGCTCAGGATAAAAGCTTCTGAGCTTTGGGGGAATTCAAAGCAAGCAGTGATTAATAAGCAAGAGTTAGAAAAACAGATCTTCAGTCACAATTAAGGGACTCCAGGAGGCTTTGCATCAGTTTGCTTAAATCTGATCCGTGGATCCCCTTCGGATTATTGTGAGGCTTGAAGGTGGTTGCCTATTGGTTAAGATTATATAACCCGGTTTGATTCCGTGCAGGGACATTAATTGCAAGTTATATCCCTCTCTGGTTTCCCGTTTGTATCTACACTGTCACCATGTAATGAAGACAAAATGCCAAAACAAATAAGTACCAGAATATTAATGGCACTCTTTGATAAAGCACCCTTTGTAAAATGTTTATAATTGGTGACTTTTTTAAGTGGTTAATAAATCATTTACTGATACTGTACAGATCATATACAGACCATTAATAGGAGACACATTTTTGACACAGGTTGTGAAAGACCTCTCTTTGCAGTTACAAATGTTAGCAAGTCATTTGCTCATCATCACATTGTACAGGCCACCAAAATATTCAGCACTATTTCTACAGGAATTCTAAGAGCTGATTTCACTCAGCATCACTAGATGTGAAAGAATAATCCTGCATGGAGACCTAAATATTGACATAAATAAGAAGAATGATCCCAAGACTATTGAACTTGAAAAGCTACGATCTAAAACAAAATATCAGTGAACCCACTCATCAGCATGGTAACACACTAGACTTAGTGATAACGACAAGGCTGGACATCGATAAGGTCTCAATAATCAAATTACCAATATCTGACCTTCTCTGTGTGTTTTTTGATGCTAACCTAATCTTAACAAAGACCAAAAGAGAGACAGTAGTCAAAAAAAGAATTCTAGATGACACAGCAGAGGAAACATTCTCTAACATCATGAGATCATGTGAGCCATGCTCAGACTGCTCCTTAAATCTCATGGTTGAAAATCTAAACAACACCATGTCATCTACCCTGGATATTGTGGCTCCATTAAAGGTAAAAAAAGAAATCCACTGACAGAATCTCCCCATGGTTAAACAACAGCAATGTTACTCAGACTAAGAGGACTTGTAGAGCAGCTGAACGAAGATGGAGGAAAACTAAGCTCACAGTTAACTATGATATCTGCAAAGAATCCATGGCTGCCTATGGTAAAGCAATGCAGCTGGCAAGAAAGGATTACTTTTCTAAGATTATCACAGAGAATGTTGGAAATTCTAGAATACTATTCTCGACTATAAACCAACTACTGAACACTGCCCCCACACCTCCGCAGTCCTCTGCATCAAAGTGTGAAGAACTCGCATTGTTCCTCAATAATAAAATAACTTCAATCAGAGCCAGCATCACTTATGATGCAGACACAGAGAACATCTGCAAACATTGTGATGTAACCATGGGAACATTCACCTGTATCACATTAACTGAGCTTCATAAAGCTGTGATGGATTGTAACTCCTCCACCTCTTGTGTTGACCCGATACCTACAGCATTCTTTAAGCGGATATTCGACAGCATTTCAAGTCACGTCCCTAAATATTATAAACACGTCTCTTCTAATGGGCATCTTCCCAGACGTCTTCAAAACAGCCGTTGTAAAACCCTTGCTAAAGAAACCTAACCTAGACAGTAATACGCTGACCAACTATAGGCCAATATCTAACCTTCCATTCATCAGCAAAATACTAGAAAAAATAGTCTCGGTCCAAATAAACTCCTTTCTTAAAGAAAACAACTTCCTGGAGGAATTTCAATCAGGCTTCAGAGCATGCCACAGCACAGAAACTGCTCTGACTAAAATAATTAGAGACCTCAGACTAAACTCTGATACAAACAAGGTCTCAATTCTTATCCTGCTAGACCTGAGCGCAGCATTTGACATGATCGACCATGAAATCCTAATTAATCGTCTAGAAAAACTGGTTGGTCTTTCACACTGTGTATTAAACTGGTTCGGAACATATATCAAAGGGAGAAAGTATTTTGTCAGGCTTGGAGATCATGTGTCAGAGAAGCATGATGCCCACTTTGGAGTTCCACAAGGGAGCTGCCTCGGTCCATTACTGTTCTCCCTAAACATGCTACCACTGGGGGACATCATTAGAGAACACAATGTGTGCTTCCATAGCTACGCAGATGACACACAGCTGTACATCTCTGCTGAACCAAATGATATTATAGCTAATTAACTCCATCACCACCTGTCTGTCAGCAATAAATAAATGGATGAACAATAATTTCTTAAAATTAAATGAGAACAAAACTGAAATCCTACTAGTAGGTCCTGTAACAAAAAGAGAGATGATGCTGAATAACATGGGAAAACTTACTCCTTTAATAAAACCTGAAGTCACAAGTCTTGGTGTTATCATAGACTCAGATCTAAGCTTTAAATCCCACATAAACAAGGTGATAAAAACATAATTCTTCCACCTTAGAAATATAACTAAAGCTCATCCAAAACGCTGCAGCGAGGCTGCTGACTAGAACCAAGGGAAGAGACCACATCAGTCCAGTGTTAGCCGCTCTACACTGGCTTCCAGTAACTTTTAGAATTGACTTTAAGGTCCTCCTTCTTGTATACAAAACCCTAAATGGAACCGCACCAAGTTACACTGCCAACTCTCTAATCAACTATGTGCCCCCAAGAACATTACGATCATCCACTACTGGTTTATTAAATGTTCCCAGAAACATCCAAAAGAAAATTGGGGATGCAGCCTTTTGCAATTATGCACCAAAGCTATGGAACACTTTACCTGCAGACATTAGGGAGGCAAGCTCGCTCAATATCTTCAAAAGTAAGCTAAAAACATATATTTTTACTTTAGCCTTTTAATAGTGATATTTTATATCTCTTTACTTTAGCCTTTTAATGGTGATATGTTATATATTTTTATCTTAGCCTTTTAAACTAATTTAAATGATTTCATACATTTTTGCTATCCCTGGTTTAACATTGAATGTGTAAAGGTAACTGAGATAAATTTCAGAGTGTGTATTTTTGAAAAGCCTGAGATCAAATAGACTGTTTTACCACGGGAAAAAGAGGAAGTTTCTCTGATAAATGTGTATTGGAGAAAAACTGGCTTTAACCGAAGGGAGTAAACCAGTTGAAGGGCCACAGGGGCCCATTGTTGATCTCATGCTTTCAAAATATGGCTCTGATAGTTTAAAACATTTACAAGAATGGTGTGATGAATGTGATTTCCCGGCAGTAGGGTCGTTAAGTACGGCACAGATAGGGAAACTAGGCATGATTTCCAATGTTATTTTACACTATTTTATCTGCTATTTTAATTTCGCTATTTTTATACAATTTTTATTCTGCTATATTATATTATTTTAATTCTGCTATTTTATCTGCTATTTTATACTATTTTAATTCTGCAATTTTTATAATGGTACTTCAGACTCATTTACATCTACACTGTGATTATTGTACTGTAAATGCTCTTATTCTGTCCTTGTACTAATTGTTATGTTTTTGCTGTGAAGCGCTTTGGGCTGCAATTATTGTATGAAAGGTGCTAAACAAATAAAGCTTATTATTATTATTATTATTATTATTATTATTATTATTATTAATAATTAAGGTTTGCGTTTCTTTTACTTTCTAGAAAGCTGTCAAGAATGCAGTTCTCTCACTCAAGATTGGATATTTTGGCGGAAAATAAATAAAATGAACACGAGTCAGTGAACATTTTACTGACACATTCAGGTTAAACAATTTGCCAGATATGTTCATTAACAACATTCACTCATCATGTTACAACAAAGCATAATCCAGATGGCTGTATGTTCCCTTCAAAATGTATTTGCTGTTGTAAATTAGTTATATAATATAATTGTAATTTCTAGGAGACAGTGTTGCCACCCACAACAGAGCATTCACCAAAAATGGAGATACATTATATATGTAACTCTTTTCAAAGTGAGCATAACTTTCTTATATTTTGGACCGAAAGCCAACAGATAACTTTTTTATGCCGTGAACAGAATTCATGCATTATGTATGGTGCAGTTGCATGCAGTACAAACCTACAGTATAAGCAGGACTCCTCACTTGGATTGGTTAAGATCGGTTTCTTCAGTGTATTTCCCAAAAGTTCCCAGATGCTGTGCAGTAGAAAATCACAATACCAGAACAGTCACACTCAGTGACCGGACCTGTATCTGTCCAATTTTGACTTTTAAATAACAGCCACCTCCTAGACCCAAAGGATGTGTAGGCATGTCAGAGGTGTGTGTTCCTGTGTGTGTGTTTGTGTGTTAAATACTGTTCAAGTCCACTGGAGTGGAGTATCAGTGAGTGGTAGTGTGTTTCACAAGTGTATATGTGTGTGTCTCTGTCCCCTCAGTGCCATTGAGGGAGATAACGTTTCCTGTCCCCTGCGTCCACATCTTCATCGCCATCCGTCATGATGTCATCTCTCCTGGCCCAGAACAAAGCTATCTCCCTGGGAGAAGCCGGCCAGTCGCGCTCCCTGTTCAGAGAGCACCCAGCCCTGCCCTGCTCCACACCCATGCCTGCTCTGCCTCTGCACTGCTTGGCCTGATAACAGACTCACTCCCTGTCCTCTGGACTCACAAAAACATGGAGCGTCAAGAAAGAAGTGAGATGCTGATGGCCCCCTGAGCAATCAATACAGGATTGTGTGGGTATGTTACTGCTATTGCATCAAGGCTGCGTGGGTCGATGCAGTCCAGGAACATCAATCCACTAAACCCCTAAAGTGGAACAAAGACGGATGACTGGCCAGATGTTTAATATTATTTGACCAATGTAAACATTGGTCAGATTGCCTATATGATGGTATTCGTGCCACCTGGGGGCAGAGGAAACAAGCTGTTAAAGCAATTTACGCATCATTTGTTCACCAGCTATAGTCTCTAGCTTTATCTGTCTGCTGTTTGGTGCTGGGCTGGTGGTGTACAGTGTTTTACAGAGTGTATCATAGTTTTGTTTGTTGCTTGCTGCATCTGAAAACAAGAGCAGTGATAGTAAACCAAAAGGCTAAACTGTGGGAAATAAAACCAAACAAATACGATTAAATGGGTGTTATCAGTGATGGCTGCCATTCTAATGCGTCAGATGGGGTCAAACGGAACCTGCTAAACTAAAAACGTGGAAATTAAACTTTAAAACAGCACTTTTACAACACATTGTAAAACTGAATGAAGCGTAACATTTTTACCACAAACAACACATTTGTTGGTTGTCACCACAATGACGACAACACGTCTCGTCCCTTTTTACAGTTGGAACTGCATAGCATGAATCGACATGTCATAATTGCTTTATAACTGACATCCAGTAGGAAACGTTTTGACGTTGGAATTTTAAACAGATGCATAAAATGACTGCAGCACCTGATTGATGCTTTCTGCACCGTTACTGGGAAGTCTGTTGACGGCCCTTCTTCATGTCTGTCTTCTTCAATTTTGTCAATTTCTCTGTCGTCCAGCTCTTTGAGATTTTAGAGATTGCTTATAAAGTCAATGCTACAATGTGAACAGACAAGTGTTTGCTCTGTGTGATGTGCTTTGAGGGAAAGACATGTCAGTGAGAGCTGAAAATATTTATCTTGAGGCTTTCTGACTCCAATGTATGAACATTCGCAGACATGAAGAAAAGGAGAGGAGGATAGGGAAAGAAAATTAGGCCTACTGAAAAAGGTTTGATCCATCACATCAACACAACGACTCCAAACACATGGTTGGTGTGTATATAAGCTACACGCTTAGTATATTGGTTGTTTGGAGCATATAGACATGGAAGACTAAAATACAGTCAAATTTTCACAAATAATTCGAAAATAAAAGTGGAAATTTGCGTTACAATCCTTCTGAACCCTTTCAAAAGGCATTGTCATCAGTGAAGGGTGATTTCTATTAACGTTGGTATGAATATTCAGTCCAATATCATCAGGAAGTAAATTCATATTGAAAGATTCTGCAGCCACTGACTTCAGTGCACAGTAGTGAGCCCTTTATGTACAGTGGCAGAATATAAACGTGGTGATGTACATGTAGTATGTCAGAGGCATGCTGGAGACTGGAGTTAATGTCTCAACAACTATCTAAGTTAACCAATCATCTGTCCCTAACTGTAACCATACCATATCATACTGTAGTTGCCATGCATAGATTTTGGAGAAAAAAATCATTTAAAATGGTTATCAAGTTACATAATTCTGCATATATCCGATACTGGAATTCTGGATAGGGATAACAATATTTAAGAATAAAACATATTTTTATATTATATATAAAATATTTGTATTTATTTAATTGTATATATGTTATTAACAAGTTATGACCTAAATATCTACTGAGCTGGATATTTTACAGTTGAAAAATAAACTGGTGCATTCACTACATAATGGTGACAATGTTTCCAAATGGCATCAGACATAACTGGCATTTAGTACTACAATTTCTTGTTTTTCAGACTCATCGATCAAAATCAGAGTCCGATTGTCCACAGAGGATGAATCCTAATTCTGTGCTGAGCCCCAGAGCTTTTCTATAGTCCCATTGTCAAGTCAGGATTTTCCTTTGACCAAGTCCATGTCTATGAAAAGCTATTCTTATTAATAACTATGAAATGTATTGTGAATATTAAAGTGAACGTCCTCCACAGGAACCATCAGGCAAAAATGTCTATTAACAATCTAACGGACAGTTTGCTATGAAATGTATCTTCATAGTCCCCAGAGGATGAATCCTCTTAAAAATGTTACTGATTTATAGTCCCCCCCCCCCTTAGAGTAAATGTTATCCCTAGTTAAGATTCTTAAAATAGCATAATGTCTATATATTATTTAGCTTTAGATGTCTTATACAATATTTTCTTATACATTTTCTAACAATATTTGCCTAAACCTAAAAGATCAAATTAGAACGTGATCGACAAGACACCTGATGTTGCAGCGATATTCAAAGTGGCGATGCTGTGATGTTGAATCTAATAAGAAAACTAGGTCATTCTTTGACTGGGAAGCAGCGGTGCCTTCTCATGCCTAACCTTCCTGAAATCAATTTCAAGTTCAGAAAAAGGACAGACAAGAGTCTGAAATTATTCATAGAGCACAAATTCTTGACCTCTGTCAATTGGACAAGTCAATTATTCATAATCTCTCAAATTAGAGACTTTTTTGAGCTTTTTTTTTATAATATCCACTGCTAAGTAATGTAATTGGAATTTGAATCAGTATTTATTTTCTTTTAATCACACCTAATGACAATTTGAAGCCAAAAGAGAGAGACACACACAGGTACTGTAGTGGAGGAAGTCCTTTAATGGTGAGGAAACAGGAAGAACTGGCAGGAGGAGATAAGACACTCCAGACGGTGTCCTGAACGAAAAATGAATTGAAAACAAAATGGGTGGAGGACTCAAGGATGGAAGAGAGGGGGTGGCGATGGCGCGGGAAGAGGGTGAGTGAGTTATCAGCCATGCAGTATAATAGTACACCTCATCTTGTTATCCTCTAGTTTGGGCGGCGCGTTTGTTTTTCGAGATAACAGGCGGTTCACTCCAGATTGTTGCTTTGAGTTAGTTAAGCTATTTGTGCTTGCGAGATGTGAGCTTGTGGTCAGTACTGCAGGTAGATGTGTAGTTGTGGAGTCCTGTGTTGAGTTCATATAACAGGATGACATGTGTAAATTGTCTAAACTGTATTCACGGTGTGAAAATCCAACAGGCAACAAAGTCCTTTGTCTTCAAACAGCACATTTCTGTATTTGTATTTAAATATAGGAAATCCTGTTAACACTTTTTAAACTCATAACTACGTCCATTAATTACCATAATACCATATTCAGGCCGTAACACTTCATTTTGTCTGAAGTTTCTATTTTTTTTTACTGAGGCCTGCAGTATATTTCAGCTGCACCCGTCTGCCAGCATTGAAGTGGCACAACTCCAGCAGTTTCTTATATACAGCCCTTGATGGCAGCCATTGGCACAGACCTGCTGCCTCCTCTTCACATGGTGTACGCCACCCAGTAGATCACGTTCACCACAGCGAAAGTGAAAGGGAACACGGCCCTGGCGTAGATGTCGATGGTGTCGGCATCGATGGGCTTGCAGACGCACTTGGAACAGCACTTCTTGTCATCTGTGCTGTCCTCCGTCTGCCGAGACCTTCTCCTCCTCGGCTCGGACTCCTCGCTGCCGCCTTCCCCGGGGATTTCGCTGCTGGAGCGCTGGGGCCGTCCGTGGCGGTTGGATATCATTACGCCCTGGTTCATGCCGGTGACCGACAGGGAAAACAGAACCATAGCCTGTTTGCCATTTTTCACAATTGACTGTAAGGAGACAGACAGAAATGCGACCATTTAAAAATGTGTGTTTTGCAATTTCAATTGTACATCTTCCACTATTTTCCTCATTTTGTGAAAACACCTCTTGTTACGAGATCACTTCGGACTTTACTCTCCTTTTACATTATCATAGAAGCACATTCAGCCATTATGATAATGAAACAATACAGTCCCAAACACAATAGATTAGGAAGTCCTCGAGTCTTGGCTATTAAAGAAAACTATGGTTTATTGTATATTGGGATGTTGCAGTAGTTTTACTCACATCGACAATGAATGCTGGGTCTCCACACATTTTCAATCACACCACTGAAAGATTCAATGTCAATCACTTCATCTTTTCATCATATAACCAGTCCTGGCTTACTATTTATTTTGTTTCATTGGAATGTTCGGTTTATAAAAGTCAACATATCCTATTCTGAAGGTATATCTCAGTAAGACGTATATCAAGAGCAAAGTGAACAGACAGTATGATGAGAATCACTATTACTCCCCGAAGGGAACTCTTCCATTTTCCCATTATGCTCTATAGAGATTCATTGTCTTGCTGAAGGTCAGTGGGATGGACGCACTGGAGTTTGAAGCCCGGCCCAGGTCTATGTATGAAAGGCGTGCTCATTACTCACAACACCCCCCTGAAGCGTTACATTGATATCTGCTTGATGGGAGTACATGATGGAAATTATTTCCTCACCTCGGAACTGAGCTTGTTGGCCTTCACCTTGGCCTTCTCTTTCAGTCGGTAGTCAGCGTTGTAGTGAGCGAAGGCGTACTCAATGAGTGCCGCGAACACAAACACGTAACAGATCCAGAAGTAGACGTCTAACGCCTTGATGGCTGACGCTCGAGGCAGGGAGGAGCGGGCGCTTACCATCAGCGTAGTCATGGTGAGCACAGTCGTGATCCCTGGGAAAGAAAACAGGAACAAAGTACAGAGTAGTGTTCTGTGGGGTTTTAGCCATAATAGCACAATTTGGCTTAAGTACTTACAGACCACACAGGCTGTGAACTGATAGCCAATATGTTGTCTTCTGCTACACATCATTATTGATCATCATCACTATCTCCACAGGTTAAGCGTAAACTACATTATATTCACAATACTGGAAGAGAAACAGCACTTGCCGGCTAATGGTTTTGGCAGCTAGCAGCCTTGCTGACACTTAAGCAGTAAATCTCGCTCGCATCTGGCCGGGTCTCAAGCCCAACTCTCCACTTCTACACATTAAATATCAATATCTAATGGGCATATTGCCATGAAATTTACTGATGATATTGTGCTCATTAGAGGATTAACTTTTTCCATCTGGGACATTTAATTAATTAGCGCCATCTTCAGGACAAAAAGTAAACTTTATATAAAAAATCACTCAATATATAACTGACAGGTTGCCATAAAAAACAAAAGTATGAAGCATTTTCCTCTGGTGCCAACACCAGGATGCGCTTTACATTTGTAGCCCCACCTCTGGTAATACACTACGAAAAGCGAAATTGTTAGTATGGCTCGATATGATTAATTTATTTCATCTATTTTGGACCTTAGACTTGTAGTCTTGTTACTGAAAGTTCAATATCTGCCTTAGCAAGCTGCACCATCTTACCACCATTAAAACACGTACATGTTGAGCCTTTCTACAGATGAATGAACTGCATCTTTTACTTAAGTTCCATCTTTTAAAATGTCATTTTAGAAATTAAAACAGACCTCAACAAACTAATACCAACCCAAGGAAACACGAGCAGGGACTGCTGTTTGGCTGATCCAAAAGGACACCCAGGACATGGCGACCAGTAATATCGACGGCATGTATGACTGGATGATGTAGACGCCTCGATTACGCCTCAGCTCGAAGCGAAGGCTGAGCCTTGGAAATCTTCCCGCTTGAAAGCAGAAAACAGACACCGTGTTTAATGGCTTTAGTGAAGAATCTAATCATCCATTATGTAAAATATTCAATTGTTCTTTATAGACACATCGCTCACTTCTGCCCCTGGTGTCAAAGCTTCAAGATATGAGACATTTGGAAGTACAACAAACTACATTTTCTCAGCAGAAAATCCTATCATCTCCTAAACCTCCTGCCTGGCTCAGCAGCAAGTCTGACTTCATCCATTCCTTCTATGCATAGAATATAAACACGGGCCTGAAGTTAAAAAAATTATCTCGCTTTAAAAAGACTCAAGAAGTCTTTCAACACAAGATACAAGCCAAGTCCGAAACTCAAAATAGTACATAATGCATAAAGCACTGACTCACATGCAAGGGGCTTTCAAACGGGCTCTGTTGGTAATAAAACCAGAGGAAAACGAAATGGATGCTCACCAGATTTGAAGTTCATCATCTCAGTGACAAACCGATAGTCTGTGATGGTGAACTGGGAGAGCTCCAGTTTGTCCAGGCCGTGGATGTGTTTCTGACTATCCGACCAGTGGTACACAATGTCCTCTGAGGAGTAGCCATCTAGAAAGAAATACAGATGACATCAAGTCATGCAGTTATGTGAGGGTAGTAGTAGCAGTAATGGAGAAAGCTTGTAACATTGTAACCTTTCCTTTGGTGTCATTTTACTTTGGCATGAACACGTCAAAAGAAATCAAGAGAGCAAAGCTTGTCATGCATGAGTGAAGGAAGAAAAAGACGTTACAAACGTACAGCTTTCCAGGTCCAGCATACACTCCTGTTCATCCATGGGATACTTGGTCAGGTCCATATCACATGCCACCGTCGAAGTGATTCTACGAACAGAACAGCTCAGTTATAGTTATAGTTATAGTTATAAACAAGTCAACTGACCAACACCTGTTTTACCAAGAAATCCTGGTTCACATGATTCCCCCCATTCAGACCCATACAAAAAGGTTGTGGGCGATAAAACCTAAACGAGTTGAAAGATTGGAAGTGAGGAGGTTATAAATCTTTGTGTGTTGGTCATTATGAGAGACCTTGTTCACTTTACACTAGGGGGGTCCCCGACTAAGAATTTACAGAGTCAAATCTGATCGGTCAAGTCTTGCTCATTGATTGACGCTGTTTGTGTGGCGCTGTCTCTACCGATCTAGATGTTGATTTATTCACATTGATTGATTGAAAGCACATGAGTTATTTTATAATTGTTATTATAAACAGTATTATTAATAGTGATATGTATACCAAAATAGGCTGTGTATCATGATTTTTTTTGGGAGAAACCAAACAATTATATGTAATATCAGACATTCAGCACCCCCATGAAGCCCGATTGTATTATAACCACATTTTACCGCTACTGCAAAGATTTGACTGTGAGATGGGCAGTCGCCTCAGGCTCCTTAGATTGAATCATAGTAGACTAATTAGGCTCACCCCTAGATTACCCATAGTCATTTCATCCATAGTTGATGTAAAAAATATTGATTATAGCAGCTTGAATTAATTGTTTCACTATCCAGATGGTCAACCTCTTACAAAGAAGGTTGGGGTTGGAAGGAAAGTGGATAACTGTGCTTTCAGCCCAACATTTGTTTCTTTGACCCATGACTACAATCGTTCCCTTAATCTTTTTGATGTCCACCTCTATGGTTAAGGTTTGGTTAAGTTTAGGCAACTAAACATAACCAAACCTTAATCATAGAGGAAGATCAGAAAACATTTGGTCATTTGTAGCAGTTTGGGAAGGCACTGACAATGTGCCAACAGAGACAGCAGATAAGAAAAAGTATATGGGGTGTTTGGAAAGGCAATGACAAAAAACCTTAGTTTGTCATTCCGGTTGTTATTTACTGACTGTAACGCCCAATTTAACTCCTTTGATGATTCACCTTGATCTATTTTACCTTCACCTTTCCATTTTCCCCTACCTCCCCCATCTCTTTGTATCATCCTTGTACAAGCACATCAGACCATATCAGAGAATTTTTTAAGCTTCTGAAGTTATCACAGAGAAAATGGTTTATTGTCAGATCCTGGTTTGGATCATGAGGGATCTTCAGTCCCAAAGACGGCAAATAAGAAATGTCTGTGCTCTGAAATGTCTGAGGTTTCAGAAAGTATCAATTTGAAAAGAAATCGAAGAAAATCTGAAACAAGCAAGGACTTTCTTATATAAAGAAGAAGATCAACATTACGGCACATAGATACATACTGTCTCGCTGGTTGTGTGAAACAATAATCAGTCTGCTCATACCGGCTGCTGTATAGAATGACTCCGTTGGGCTGCAGGCGGATCAGCTTGTTCTCCACGGTGACATCGTGGAACCAAGCAGATTTGGCGTTGACGATGAAGGTGTCGGGCAGCCACAGCTTGTCCACGAATCGACTGTCCAACCCCAGTGTCTTGTTGGTGTGATTGTAGGAGAGGCGGTCATCACGCCAGCTCTGCCGTAGGTACACAGTCATGGTGTAATCCTGCCAGGAAAGATACACACACAAACACACAGACACAGACATAAAGGCAGAGTCATGGGCATCTGGGAAACAAACTTTACTGAAAGAAACGCCTCGAATGCTACAGTATTAGGGAAAAAAGGAAAATGTTACTTGTTCTGTCTTTTTAACAAACCAATGCAAATGTGTGCGGTTTAATATCAGAAGTTTGTAATTATAGAATGAAATATATATATATATATATATATATATATAAGCTTAAACTGAAATTCCACCTGTTAACACATTAAGATCAGTTTATTTATGAGCAGTACTACTCTGATTGGGAAATCAGGATCAGGATTTTTGATCAACTGTGACAAAAAAATGGCATTATGGGAAGTGTAGGAATCAGTGTTTTTGGAGCTTGGCCCATAAAAAGTCATGATATCTCGGCCTCTGCTGCATTTCTGCATTTTGACACTTGTTTTTTTAAACCATCTGTGACAAGTCCACAAACTTAATGGGACTGCAGAGTTAAAGTGCTGGAGTACCCCTTTAATTACTGCTTTTTGGTGGAGACACTTGGATTCAGTTTATTTTAATGCTCAATAGCAGCTCTCATAATAACACCTAATTTAAAGTAGAGTAATGCAATATGCAGTGAAATGTGTAACATCTTACAAAGTAGACCAGCACTTATTTTAATACAATTATCTTTTTATAAATATTTTATAAATTCTTTTCCCTATGATTATTTTCACAGTTTAAAACAAACTGTACATCAACAAGTTGTAACTCAGAAGGAGAGCTGGAAATCTGCAACTGCTACAACTAAATCTAGATGAGTTAGGAATGATACTGTAAGATATAATCCACCAGTTCATAGTATTTAACATAAATTAAAACATGTTTAATAACTGCTATGAATACTGACCCTGCTGTCATTTCTACTATACTTTGTATCCAACCTACAGATCTCTATTTTTGACAAAAAACGTATGAATCTCTAGTTTTCATCTTTCAACGTGTCTTTATTGTAATTCTAATAGGTGGATTTCAACTGTTAAAGCATAAAAATATGTATTTGTTTGGAAAAGAATCAGGACCACATAAATAAATAGCATCTTCCCACTAGATGTGGTTCTTACTGTACAGAATCCCTGAAAATATCAAATGATCTAACAACTCAGCCAATGTGTCACACATGCTCACACTGAGTACTTTCAAACCCTCAAGTGGGATAAATCAGGATTATGCAAATAGCAAATCTTTGATCTTTGCCGCAATAGTGAAGTTAAGGGATGATAGACAATCTCAGTGTAGAAGGAAGGAGAAAGTGACTGTATACTCTACCATATTGGCTTCTGAGATGTGGTCAATGCTGGCCACTTCAATGGCCATGGCCACGTTCACTGGTGGACCTGCGAGGAGGACAAGTGAGAAAAGAAAGCAAAGCCCCGAACACACACACACACACACACACACACACACACACACACACACACACACACACACACACCTTTTCTGCTCACCCTGAACACTGAACACATCACTTCCTCCCATCCTCGCTCCATCACCCATCTGTTTCCCTCCCACCTCCCATCCTCCTACGTCTCATACACTCCTACTGCATAGAGATTAAGCATTATCCAGTTTAACCATGCTAAGTGGCACATCACACTGTGGGCATTCATAAACAGCGCTGGGCTTTCATGGACTCGCACAGAGTGAGCTTCTGCCAACATTGACACACACACACACACACACACACACACACACACACACACACACACACACACACACACACACACACACACACACACACACACACACTGTAGCATTTCCACTCAACAGTTTGCCATATGATTAGCATGGAGTGTGCCTGTGATCGGATGCTAGAGGGCAGAAACTACAGGGGAGCTCACTGATGCAGAACAGAAAGGCTATTTATACTGAACATTAAGGAATCATACATTACCATTCCCCACCATTCAACACCTTCCCATAACAAAATTGTACTCTATTGGCCATATACAGATGTATAGAGTGAGGTGATTTACAATGGCATGTTAATTGCACGTCAAGGTCAGCAGGAGCCAGTTTAGAGGGTGTCACCTGATGCATTAACGAGCCTGTTTTATCCTCCAGTGGCTCTGCACAGATTAATAATGCATTTGTAATGCCTACACTACATATGAATGTATATATAGTCAATCTTATCGTAGTAATATCGTGCTGTTAATGTGTCATTCATTTTGTCTCGTAAAACTTCAAATAAATAACACAAATATTATGCAAATGCGGTAAAGATTCACAGATGTGTTAAGTGCCTTACAAATGCATAAAAGTCACATTTGAAAATAATGTCAACTATGTTTTCAATTTTAAAAATCCTGCGACTACTACGGTGACCAAGAGAGCCAACATAGATTTATTTTCAACTAACTGTAGCACTGAACAAGGTCTCAGTTGTTTGTTTGGGAGGCATTCAATTTAAGTCGCTTTGGACAAAAAGCCTCTGCCAAATGAATTGAATGAGCTATAAATAAATGTACGTTAAGAATGTTTCATGCAGCGGAAAGTGCAAACAAATGGTTTGTTTATTAAAATTAAAATGATTATATATTTCTTATGTATGTCTCCTAAAATAAATGTGACAAATATACAAATATTTGTATATATATATACAAATATATTTGTACTTTCATACCAAACATAATTAAACAATGTTTTTGCATTTGTGCATCACCTCGTATCACATCATGTGGATCCTCTTAAAGTCATATTTGTGAATGTTATCTCATTTTCAAGATGCAAAACATATCTATGAATCCTTCATATATATATATTTGTGTAAGTTCCATATTTATTTGACTGTTTAATGATACAAACATAACTCCATACTAAACAGCTATGGGATGTGAGTTGAATGAAGGGAACCACTCCCAATAACACACATGATTCCTCAGTGGTCACAAACAGCTTTCAGCGCATTATAATGTCACACTGACAGAAATGCGGTCACCACATGATGCTGTGTGATGATGGTCCGTGTGGAGCACAGGGCGGCGTATGGTGATAGCGATGCTCCTGCTCCACATTTTCACCTTTGCTCAGCTGAGTTAAGCTGTGAGATTGAGAAATCTATCGCTGTGGTCATTGGATGTTTCACATCTTGCAGCCATTCTTAGCAAAGTCAGCGGTGCTCATTGTTTGCACCACCCGTCTACCTCTCATCTTTGAAGGGCATCGTCCTGGATAATCCCCTGAGCAAAGCTAATCTTCACCTAAATGGTGATTTAGGTATTTACATAAGGTAAACACAACTTTGTTTTAATGTTGGACAAGAACAAAAACAAAGACACCTCTAAAGGTGAATGGAATTAGAAAATGAAATGTGAACGTCCATGTTGCTGTAACTTGGGGTGGGGGTGATGCTAAGGATGGCTGTAAATGTGAGGAGGTGAAATGCAACCCAACGCCACGAGCAGTAGATCTCATACTCACCTCCTATCCCAGGGCGAAAATTTCTGGCATAGCCCTTCATTAACTCATCCAGATTAGGTAACCAGGATATTTCAATGTCTGAACCTACATAGTCCCCAATGTCACTCAGCATGGCCCTAAAAAACAAAAAACAGCAAGAACAGCCTTCAGGGGTCGTCCAGCCACACCAGGTGTCCACATGAGAGCCTGGCAGGGCCTCAGGTACAGGCAGGAACATACACAGGTAAAAACAAACCTTAGATGTGAGATAATGTTAGTTGTTGAAAGAAAAGGCGTTAGAAGTCGCTGTAATAAAAAGGGTTTCTCAAACCTTTCTGGCACCTTCATGACCTCATCTGGTAGCACTTTCTATAATGCCCATGTCTCTAATGCATTATAAAAATACTTATATATTATATTATTCATACTATCATTAATATTCATAATGTCCCAACCCGAATAATCATAACTCATTATGAATAATTGTGTAATGACTGTGCCATAATACTTCATAACTGTCCCTCATTGACATTTTGTTTTGCAAGGATCAGAGTGTATTATAATTCCTATCATCACATTCTAATCTTTTTTAAATGCATTATAATCAATCTTATCATAATGTTATCATAAGTTACTCTAAGTGTTTATTGGGATATTTAGGCAGATATAAAACATTACAAGCTGATTATACGTCAGGTCATTGTTTGGTTGAAGTAAAGTGAAATATCATTAAACTGTCAGTGAGACCAGCAATTATGAAGTATTATGATACTTCACCTTATATGAATATTTATGAGTGCTTCTAACTATAATTACACAGCGCTATAAGGAGATTATAACGCATTATAAGTGTCTTTATAATGGATTACAGACATGGGGCGTCATAGAACATGTTACCTGTTTCTGCCACTTGGGGGCAGCAGAACGAGCTGTAAACACAACAATGACATATTATCACCTTGTAAAGTTGTTAGGTTGAATGTGTTAGCTGCCTATCCACA
Organism: Cottoperca gobio; assembly: GCF_900634415.1. Taxonomy (NCBI): domain Eukaryota; kingdom Metazoa; phylum Chordata; class Actinopteri; order Perciformes; family Bovichtidae; genus Cottoperca; species Cottoperca gobio. Next base: position 16,783,977 of record NC_041361.1, read on the forward strand.
CGTCCAGCAACATTAGCATTTATTTGGAGTCCAATATTCCCTCTCCTTTTAACTCTGTTCTGGTCTCCATCAACTCCTGAAGGAGTTCTGTCCCAGCTCGTTACTCACTGATCGTGAACAGACTGGACGATTGTTGTCATCATCGCACAAATGATAGCATTTAAAGTGAGAAGCCATGTTGGACATTTTGTGGGAAAAGAACAAGAAAATTCAACATATTTACGCGTCTCTGCCACATACAATAAATCCAAGTTTTCTAAATCTCTCCCATCGTTTGAATTATTCATTAGTGAATTTTTTGTACGTCGCTTTGGACAAAAGCGTCAGCTAAATGAACTGCAATGTAATGTAATTTGGAAATTGCATAGACTGTGTTAAACTTACAACAACAATAGGGAGAAATGTGTACATATTAATATTTGAAGAGATTTAAGTGTGATAAGTTTTAATTGATTTAATAAAGTATACTAAGAACGGTATTTATAGATATCTATAAGTCATAGTAAGTACTATGGATGTGCTTTCAAATAAATCTATATAATAAGCTATGATGTTATCATTAGCAGCATGTCATGAAAACAACATTTATTTGTTGAGGATTTCTTTTAGGATGAAAATGATTAAATTATACTGAATGTTATAACAAAATACCAGCTGCATCCTCTTAAACAGCTGTACTTGTATTAGCATACAAAAGCCACATTGGTTAAAGCCTGGTTGGCATATTTGTCTTCATTCATGTCTCCACAGTGTCTGTGCGTTTGTCCACAAGGAGGCGGATCCAAATCTACCAGTTGACATCATGCTGTCTCGAGACGATTTTATTTTTACAGGGTAATATTTTCATCCAATAGAGATCACCATAAAACTTCCCCAGTTGATTACCTTCATTAATACAATCTTTTATTGTATTGTATGTTTCAATATCCAAATGAGGCATTATCTTATAAAATATGTGCTAATATGATACCTTTCCAGAACATGTGAACATTGAATAAAGTCAGGTTCAACATTCTTGTTTCATTTTGTTTACACATTAGAGTTTAAGGTTATTACTGAGGAACTTTTGGATATCTCTTTGTATCACTCTATAAATCAGAAAATGCTGCTAAATGCAGCAAAATAAATCAATTTTTCCTATGTTTTTTGGAATGAAATGTAATATACATCAGACTATAATAGATACATGAACCTTCCGAATATAGAGAAGAATGAAACTGGAGAGTTTGTATGTAAGTGCTGCTGAAGTGGAGATTTCTGGCTCAGAGTTTGAGAAAACAGCCTTTATAGATATGTACTGTAAAATGCCATACATGTTGACACGACAGGGGAAACTAACAGATATCACCATGAAACTTCCCCTAATTGATTGGTTAAAATAAGACAAAGATTTTTTTGTTATTTCTGAAATTGTATGTTTAAATATGCAAATAAGACATCGTCCTATAACCTTTGGAGAATTTAGGAGAAGTCCACTGACATAAATAGGCAATGTGTAGTAACATAAACACCTAAATGTTTATTTTGGATTTATTTCCAGTAGTCTGTACTGGAGACAAGTTATGGAAGCAAAACAGCCAAAAAATGTATCAGTTCATGACAAAATGCTGATGCTGTCTCCCCTTAAAAAGAGGTTCTTATTAGACAACATATCCCCATTTAAAAAATACTTTTAAGATAGCACCACATTCCTGTCTGTGTCACTTCAAGCAGTCCTTGTGCTTTTCCCATTCCCCTAACCTCTCAAGAGGGGAACGATAGTGAGATTAAAACTATTTGCTCATATAAAAGGACTCCCCTGAGGCTGCTTGAGGGCCCAGAGCCAAGACTGACAGACTGCCACTGTGTGGGGTTTAACAGGAGCAGCACAGCTCAGATGCCACCAGATGGCAGTTTTGCATTCTAAAACTGAGACTGTAAACAGATGACATGTAGATAGACACCCTGCAGATGTACAGTACAGTGTGGACCTTTATGTATGTGAGTTTAAGTCAGGTCAGAGTTGAGAGCTGACTGAAGTGTAATTTGATAAAATGACAGGTTTCGCTGACATTCAAAGTCACAAAGGCTGGCGTGATCAAACGCGTATTTATTGACCAACAATGAAAAGCCATTCAGATGTCTTTGAAACAAGCCTGACATTTAAGAAAAAAGTCTTCCTAGAGAGCAAAGCATTACACCCAAAGCTACATGAAAAACTGAACTTATCTGCTATACAAATAGTAAAAAGCTAAAGTATTTCTGCCGTGTCATTAACATTTCCCATTTTATAGTGGCAGATGTATTTTTAGTCCAGCCAATCACTGTCACGTCTGAAATAAATGGGAGCACCGAGTAAATTAATTAATCACGTGTGACTCCTGGATTTCTTCACTAATTGGTACTTTCTAAATATGGAAATAGAGAGCTTTTCCTTCCAGAAATCCGTTAACACACCAAGTGTTTGACCTTGCTGTGTTAATGGGTTTCTTGAAGGATGCCTCCTCACATGGAGGGACGAGAGAAATCCTTCTGTGTTAGGCCTTTTATTGAAACTTCATATTCATTTTCAGGAACGTCATGTGATCAGATCAACGGATTTACTGTGAGTTTATATTATTCTTAGTGTCACAAACCTTTCCTGTTTGACTTCACATTGTTTTCTATGCACATTTATTCCAGTATGAGGAGTATTACTTACAGATTACAAAAATGTAACTTTTTAGTACAACATCCTTTTTTCTTGGACTTTCTGTTTATCTATTATCTCTGCTCACACACAGCTCTTCTCTTATTTATTCTTAACACATCAGAAGATTTAAGACTTAGCAGACGTTGAAGATGTGAAAGCTTTTATTGACTTACTAAATCTTGTATCCCTGATTTCTTTTTGTTATCAATAACTAGCAAAATGGACATTTATTTAAAATGTCACAGATTATTGCTTTAACTAAACACAAAGACATTATCTGACTCCATGAATTATCTGACTGTGTAAATTGATTGATTTTGGGAAAATCGGGACCTGAATTTGCATTTTTATGAGCACAAAAAAGCCAAAGTGAAATAAATATAACTGTATGCTGCTAAAGGACATATAAAGGGGTGTCTATGGAGATTCAGGAGACATTTGCACCTCTCTATTTCCTCACCCCTCCATCCATGACAAACAGTGGAGTGTGTGTGTTATTTCCAGACGCTCCACTTCTTTCTCTATTTCACTTTCATTAAACGTCTCTCCCGAGGCCTGGATCTGTACCCGTCTGTTTACGAGCTAACATTAAACAGACGGGGAGAGGAGTCGGAGGAGAGGGAAGACAAAGAGCAGCAGCCTCTCTCAAATTGATGGCGTCTTCTTGTGAACATTATTGTGCAGCGCGCACTAACAAGCCTAATTAGTTTTATATACTGACCCTGGTAGTTACCTGAGCACGAGCAGAGAGCTCGAGCCTCACTCTGACACTCACTGTGTCATTTGTTTCATTGGCATCGACGTGAGGTGGGCAGCATTGCAAAATCCATCTGGAAAAATCATAATAAAAGATAAATGTGTCTGTGTGTGCTGCAATAACTGACAGTAGCAATGAATAATAGATTGTTTTTCCTTCAGCAAGCAGATCATTGTATTGATTACATTTGTGCTCTACTGTTTGACATATTCAGTGTTTCAGTATGGAGTCCAAGAAGTGACTTTTGCTTTTGCTTTTTTTTAACAATTTTATTTCTAAAATGAATCTTTCAATGACTCCTTTTTAATTCCTTATTCTTGAGGTCCTTGATCCAAACATATATTTAATGTGTACATTCAGGACAGCAGAGTCACTGTATTGTTGAATGTCCATCCATCCATCGTCTACCGCTTATCCGGGATCGGGTCGCGGGGGCAGCAGCTCCAGTAAGGAACCCCAATCTTCCCTTCTCCGGGCCACATCCTCCAGCTCCGACTGGGGGATCCTGAGGCGTTCCCAGGCCAGTGAGGAGATATAATCTCTCCACCGAGTCCTGGGTCTTCCCCGGGTCTCCTCCCAGCTGGACGTGCCTGGAACACCTCCCTAGGGAGGCGCCCAGGTGGCATCCTTACTAGATGCCCGAACCACCTCAACTGGCTCCTTTCAACGTAAAGGAGCAGCGGCTCTACTCCGAGTCTCTCACGGATGGCTGAGCTTCTCACCCTATCTCTAAGGGAGACGCCAGCCACCCGTCTGAGAAAACCCATTTCGGCCGCTTGTACCCGTGATCTCGTTCTTTCGGTCATGACCCAGCCTTCATGACCATAGGTGAGGGTAGGAACGAAGATTGGTATATTGAGAGCTTTGCCTTCTGGCTCAGCTCTCTTTTCGTCACAACGGTGCGGTAAAGTGACTGTAATACCGCCCCCGCTGCTCCGATTCTCCGGCCAATCTCTCGCTCCATTGTCCCCTCACTCGCAAACAAGACCCCGAGGTACTTGAACTCCTTCACTTGGGGTAATGGCTCATTCCCTACCCGGAGTAGGCAATCCACCGGTTTCCTGCCATGGCCTCAGATTTCGAGGTGCTGATCCTCATCCCAACCGCTGCACACTCGGCTGCGAACCGATCCAGTGACTGTTGAAGGTCACAGACCGATGAGGCCATAAGGACCACATCATCTGCAAAGAGCAGCGATGAGATCCTCAGGTCACCGAACTGCAACCCCTCTCCTCCACGACTACGCCTCGATATCCTATCCATGAAAATCACGAACAGGATTGGTGATAAAGCGCAGCCCTGTCGGAGGCCAACATTCACGGGAAACGAGTCCGACTTACTGCCGAGTATCCGGACACAACTCTCGCTTTGGGCGTACAAGGATTGGATGGCCCTCAAAAGTGACCCCCTCACCCCATACTCCCGCAGCACCTCCCACAGTATCACCCGGGGGACCCGGTCATACGCCTTCTCCAGATCCACAAAACACATGTAGACCGGATGGGCGTACTCCCAGGCCCCCTCCAGGATCCTTGCAAAAGTAAAGAGTTGGTCTGTTGTTCCACGACCAGGACGGAATCCGCATTGTTCCTCTTCAATCAGAGGTTCGACTACCGGCCGAACCCTCCTTTCCAGTACCTTGGAGTAGACTTTACCAGGGAGGCTGAGAAGTGTGATACCCCTGTAGTTGGCACACACTCTCTGGTCCCCCTTTTTAAATAGGGGAACCACCACCCCGGTCTGCCAACCCCTAGGCACTGTCCCAGACTTCCACGCAATGTTGACAAGGCGTGTCAACCAAGACAGCCCCTCAACACCCAAAGCCTTCAGCATTTCTGGACGGATCTCATCAACCCCTGCGGCTTTGCCACTGTGGAGTTGTTTGACTACCTCAGTGACTTCCATCAGGGAAATTGACGATGATCCCCCATCAGCTTCCAGCTCTGCCTCAACCATAGAGGGCGTGTTAGTCGGATTCAGGAGTTCCTCAAAGTGCTCCTTCCAGCGGCCGATAACCTTCTCAGTTGAAGTCAGCAGGGTCCCACCCTTGCTGTACACAGCTTGGATGGTTCCTCGCTTCCCCCTCCTGAGGTGCCGGATGGTTTTCCAGAAGCACCTTGGTGCCGACCGAAAGTCCTTCTCCATAGCTTCTCCGAACTTCTCCCACACCCGCTGCTTTGCCTCTGACACGGCAGAAGCTGCCGCCCTTCTAGTCCTTCGATACCCTGCAACTGCAGGGCTCCATTCAGGGTCTCCAAGAAGGCCGAATACTCAGAACTGCGGTTTGGGGCATAGGCACAAACAACAGTCAGAGTTTTCCCCCCCATAACCCAAAGGCGTAGGGAGGCGACCCTCTCGTCCACCGGGATAAACTCCAACGTAGCGGCGCTCAGCCGGGGGCTAGTGAGTATCCCCACCCCGGCCCGACGCCTCACACCTTGGGCAACTCCGGAGAAAAATAGAGTCCAACCCCTATCCAGGAGTACGGTTCCAGAGCCAAGACTGTGCGTGGAGGTAAGCCCCACCAGATCCAACTGGTAGCGATCCACCTCCCGCACTAGTTCCGGCTCCTTCCCCCACAGAGAGGTGACGTTCCACGTCCCCAGAGCCAGCCTCTGCTGCCCGGGTCTGGTCCGTCGAGGTCCCTGACCATCACTGCCACCCGTGTGACAGCGCACCCGACCCCAGCGGTTTTTCCCATGAGTGGTGGGCCCACAGGATGGATGGATGGGAGGCACCACGTAGCTTCTTCGGGCTGTGCCCGACCGGGCTCCGTGGCAAACCCGGCCACCAGGCGCTCGCTGTCGGGCCCTCCCTCTGGGCCTGGCTCCAGACGGGGGCCCCGGGCTTCCTCCGGGCAGGGTCTCTCCTTTCCTTTCCCTTTCTTTCATGAAGTCGTTTTTGAACCATTCTTAGTCTGGCCCCTCGCCTGAGACCAATTTGCCTTGGGAGACCCTACCAGGAGCACTAGGCTCCAGACAACACAGCTCTCAGGTTCATAGGGACACACAAACCTCTCCACCACGATAAGGTGATGGTTCCCAGAGAATGTTGAATGTGCTTTTTAATATTTGTTTAGAAAGGATACACTCACAGTTGTGGATATCTACATCAACATATAAGCAACAAAGAAAATGGGAAATGTTGAAGGAAGATTTGGGGAAATATGAAATGGATAGATTACTGAAAGTACTACAGAAAAAAAGGAATATAAAAAAGTTAGGTTTAAAAAAAATATTGTATATAGTGTATTTATCCAAACTTTTTTCCATTAATTAAAAGTGGTTGGAATAAAAAAATAAACTAACTGCACACCTGACACCTAGAACTTACATTTATATACCACTATTTGATCTGCTAGATACGTTTTTTGAACAATACAATTACAGCCTGCATTATGTTAAATTACAATGTGCTACGTCTTGCACCTCCAAGACGTGATCGTGGTGGATTGTGGGTCTACGACGCACTGGACTTTGACTCTGGAGACAAAAGTTAGTCCTCTGACAGATTTAGACTAAAACGCTTTGGTTAATGTAAGGGGAGGATTAAAAGTCAGATTTTTTTATAAAACCAAGGCGACAATGTTTCTGTGACCTTTACCAAGCGCTCTGAGTTGCCTAAACAAAACTATTAAAAAGTACTGACGATGTCATCAGGGTAAATTTGGCTTTGGTTTGGAGACTAAGAATGTATTAATACAGAAGTGGTACAGACAGGAGACATGGTCATTTACCACACATGCATTATGGGAAATGTATGACCCAGTATTTTTGGAGCATTCCCCATACGGGACTAGAAGTAAGGATATATTGGACACAGTTTGGAGTGTATTAGTGTAATGTATTTATAATTATGTTATAATTTTGCTCTAGTATGCTCTGTTATTGAAGAAAATTTCAGTTGAAAATGAGGAGATCATTTGACTCAGACTTTGTGGACCTTCACGAGAAAGACAAATCTTCTCTATTAACTTGTTGAACTTGTTTAGTTCGTCTTCACTTTGAGAGCCAATGATTTTAGCCCAATGAGAAAAGGTTTGAGCAACATGTGTCCTCATACCTCAACAACAGAACAGGACATTTACCAATGACTCCCAAAATGAGTCTCAAAAGAGAGCCAGCGACAGGCGCGTGTGGTCAACGCGTGGTTAACGTTGTGAAGTGAAACAAAAGTACGTGGTTAGGTTAAGGCAACAAAATAACAATGTTTGTTACGTGATCAAAGCTACGTACGTAAGTCAAAATAACGAGACACCAACAGGACGACAGCAGCGGCCTCCTGGGAGAAAGTCCTGTGTTTGTTTGACTCATCCATCCCGACCTCCTCTCTACGCAGACTTTGCCGATACCACGTCACCTGACTTTCGCCTAGGGGTTGACGCCTAACAATAAACATAATTATTGGTTGTAATACACTGCTTGATGACCTGTTTTTTTCTGCAGTACGGTCAGAGGTCAGAGGTCAGCTACAGGACATCTGTGTTGCTCAAGGACACTTCAGCAGTGGGAGAGTCTGAACTCTGATCCTCTAATTATAGGACGGGCTCAACACAAAAACCAGTGAAATCGACTGGACAAACACATTGTGTAGAGGACAAAGAAGATTTACAGTAGAGCAGGTTTCTCCTTATCAGAGTGGGAAATGTTTCCGGGCTAACGGTCAGGACATGAGTAAGCCTCTCCTCAAAGATTAATACAGAGACTCTGAAAGAAACAGAACTTTTCCAAATTTGAATTCTTACTTTCACTAGTGTGATTGTGATGAACTGCAAATCATACTGTGAATATTTTCACGGGCTGAAAATCTTGAAATGTATATCTACAACTTGTTTCTTCTTCAGTAACAGTATTGAATTATTTAAGGTAAGGCATCCCCCTGTGAACATTTAGATTATTTTTGTATCAGTTAAATTATTCAATCAACAGAAAATGTATTAATTATCATTTGGAAAATCAATGGATTGTTTAAGTAATGTAAGTTAAAAAGTTTGTTTTACTGTCAAAATAAGTGACTCTGGAGACATGGGGTCTCCTTATCTTTTATATTTAATTTACTATGAATTGTTTCATTTGACCACATAGTAGTTTTAATCGTTTGGATGTTTTAATTGTATTGGCAAACATTAAGGTCTAAATGAATCAGACCCTTCTCCACACTAACAGTAATTAAATTCTAAATAAAATATGGAAATACTGAAACTTTGATTTATTTATTGTAATTAGTCGAATTGTGATCCAATACAAATTTAACTGTGGAATCAGCATATAAAAAATAAATTTAGAATGAATAGACCCCAAAGTTGCTTTAGAGAAATGGTGTTGTGCCAAACAAATATCCTTCCGTTATTTATGTTTGCATTATATCAACTCACTGTATGAAAGTCAAAATAATCAAAATAGCACATCTCCACTCTGCCATTTGTAGAGATGGAACAAAACAAATTCCTAAACAAATGATACATTTGACAGTCAGAATTTGAATGTTGTGAACATGCTCAACAGATTAGACAACAGAATAATTGGAAGTGCTGTTTAGATGTGCTGCGTCTCCTCAAATGGAGTAGGAGACTTTAAGTGGAAGCACTGAAGTGTCCCTGCTGCAAGAGCAGAGTCGGGCTTATAGAGCCAGTCCATGCAGCCAGAGGAACATGATCAAATCACTGTGTTATTGGGAAATGTACTCTCTGGACAGTAGGAGGGATTTATCCGCTGACTCAGCCTCTCTCACAGATTGGTTAGGAGCACTGTGTCACTTGAGTTCAGGTTTAAGGACAAGCGTGACGGACCACAAAGATCATGAAATGTTGGGGATTAAATCCTGCTGCATCACATATTGCTGTATCATCTTGTTAAACTATAATATGTCCACGGTTGGACAAAATGTCTACAGCCAGTTTTTTTTTTTTTTTGAAAAGCTGAAACATTGAGCTTCTCTGACTATTTTGTAACATGAATTAGTTTCTACTATTGGAGTGGATAATACAGCTCCCATGTAGGGCTCCTGTTGACCCCCTGTCCTCCCACTCTGCACCGTATGCATCCTGTGTCTTATCCACAACAGACTACGCATGAGAAGTTTGTTGTGGGATTTTCATTCCATTATAATTTGCATAGAGCGCCAGAAACCTACTACCTGTTGTGTAATATATACCCCCGCCTCGACTGTTTTTGTGTCAGTTAGTGTGCGTTAATTTGATTAAGTGCAAATGTACTTAGAAGTGTTAGCTCATAGCTCGTGTTTAGCTGTCGGCAAATAAGTTCTAAATATTGCAAGGGAGGAACGGTCAAAGTAGCGAGCTGGTTAGTCAAAAAGGTGCAGATGACAATTATGTTCTTACTCAGTCTCTTTGGAAACGCATTATTTATTTTACCAAAAGGTCTTTTTCACACTTTAACATGTTATAGCATTAGAGGCAAAGGTGTAATTAATAACATTTAGACTGACTGCAACTCAGTGGAACAGAGCATCATTAGTGCCAAACAGTTCAAACTGTCTGCAGTGACAAAGGTGTATTGGCAGTGAAGGGTAAGGCTGATGTTAATCTTTATTACTTCCGAGTGTATAAAACCAACAATGCATTAGTCTCAGCCCCAAGCCAATCCTCCTGAAGGTACAACTCTTTAGTAACAGCTCAACATATAGTTTTATTTGTATAAGAGGCTAAGTCATTCCCGAGAAAAACTTTCCACTGTAGTGAAACAGGGTAAATAGTGCGTTTGTTGTTCAGCCTCGGATTAATACACGTGTGATGTGCTAACACTGTGAGTATTTACAGCCTCAGGGTCGTGTATAGGAGTAGTTTTTGGAAAACAAGGACTACGTTTACATGCACACTAATGTTCCACTATTAATCCGAATATGACCTTATATGAATTTGATACGGATAATGTACACAGCATGGATAGTGTGGATGTTCATGTAGCATTTTCCCATTGACACGTGTGGGATACTCTGATATTATTGGGGTTTTAGGAGCATTCTTTGGATTGAGTCAGCGCATTGAGTCTGACGCAGTTTGCGACACACTTCCTCTAACCCGTTTACTGTCAGCTCGATGTGTTGTACGTACACAATACAAAAATTTGCACAGCTTAGGTAGAATTGCATGCCCAAAAGAAAAGCCCACATTTCTGGTGGGAGGGAGAAACACACTTTTAAACATTATGAAAGTCTTGGATATTAACAGGTTTTTGGAAAATGCGGAACCTTTTTAAGAAGGTGGCGGTATACAACAGGGAGGGCACCGGTTGTTGTTGTTCCTTGGTAATAGGAGTATGCACAGCAGTCATGTAAACAGCTTAGTAGGAATATTGTCTTTTTCTAAATTACCCTTAAGTATCAGCTTTTGGCTACACAGGCAATCGTGGGTTTTGGTCTTTTTATGGGATTTTTTGACAATAGGAAAATGATAGAACATCCCCGTCCATGCTAGATATATACCAACGACGTGTTTTTATCAACCAGCCAATCAAACAAAATCTTCCACCAAAAAATGAATCTTGAAATATACCTTCACTCTTACCCACTGAGGTTATTAAGACAAGAGTCTTTGCTTTCTGGAACATTTGTAACCAAGACCAGTCCGATCTTTGTACAACGTGTCGGTGTGTAGAATATTCCTAATACTCGTCTGTGTTGTTTTCTGTCCGAGCTGCTGCTGTCCTCTACTTGGCTACAATACTTTACAACCCCATGGTCTCTGCTGCAGATATTACACTATCAATTTGCAGATAGTGTTTGGTGAAGTGAAGGGTAAGTGACACTTCAGCTGGAAAGCAAAGCTGCGAAATTCACGCCACACCAAAGGTGGCGAGGCATAATTTAGCAAAGCAACTTTTTATGAAACGGGTAAATGAGGATCTAGAAAAAGAACTGGAGTTATTCTGTTTGGAGCAGGGAGCGAGGGAAGGAAGCAGTACAGCAATGTGTGTGTGCGTGCCTGACACAGGGAGAGAGAGAGAGCTGACATAATGAGGTGCAAGAAAAAGTCCACACTCTGCATTGTACTGAGAACAAAATAATAATAACAGCAGTGACTAGAGGCAGGGAAATCCAATTACAATAGCCATTACTCTCTGCCAAGAGGGACAATAGAAGTGATTTGCTCAAATTTTCCCCAAAGCTTCACCAGCTTCACCCTCTGCCCTTTTCAGTGGCAGCACTTGCCAGAATTTGGGTTTTGGGGAAAGTGGGGCTCAACAGTGGATGCTGCTTATCCTAATAGTTGGATGCTTGTAAAAGCCCATGGACTAGAGGCCATTTACACTTCTTTCAGATGAATGTACTGTAGGCCCTTTTTTGAAAACATATAGAAAGTTTAGAGCACTAAAACTCACCATCTGGTTTTTGTACACACCTGGTTTACCCAGCTGACGAGAGCACACTGTTTTGTCTTCAAGAAAGCAGCGTAAGAAGGTCATTCATAATACTGACAATCACAGGGCACGGTTTGATTACATTTCAATGAGTGAAAACACTTTACATGGCGCTGTGTTTAAGGTTGTCTTAGCCCAAGATGATCATGTAAATCTCCCCTCACGGTTGAATGTGATTGATTCATTTTTAACGACTAATTTTAGCACTAAACAGGCGGTGGTGTGTGATGGCAGAAGTCCATCTGTTAATTCCCTCCCTTTCCTTAAACTCTCCAAAGTGGGCTTCTACTTTGTTGGTTGTACAGCAGAGGGGTTGCTATGTTTAAGTATAGTGTAGGTGTTTACAGAGAGGCCTAACCCATCTTTATATTATTTGACCCTGATCGAACAGGCCTGGAGGTGGTTGACATTATCTGCTACACAAAAACGCACCCACTCACCTCACCTTGCATTTACCTCCATTAATATAAACAAAAAAAACATCACCTCTCTTTATGCATATGTTTTATGCAAATAGTGTCACCATGTGCCCGGAGGTAAAGCAGAGGAGAAAGCAGAGGAGAAGTATGTAGAGGGCAAAGCCACATACATTCAATGTACTTAGCTGTAATCGTACAGTAGGCTACATTAATATCAATAAGGTGAAGTCGTGGGTGGCGATTCATGTAAAACGAGGGTGTTGGTTGTTGATTGCCTCGTGATTTACCGTCCATATGGATATAATAATGTTGTCCTCATAATGTAATTCTTATTTTCAGCGGTTGTTTTCCTTTTATGATCAGGCATTAAGTTCATGGTTTATCCAACTTTTTATTCACTTGATTTTTTTTTTTTGGAGCGCTCCTAATAAAACACCTGCAAGAAGTAAAAAAGCAAAGCTGATCTCACCAGGTGAAAATATCCCCTCCAACGAAGAGCACAGCAAGACTCGCCAGGAAAGTTGGGATCTCCATTCCGCACGCTTTGTGATAAATAATTGATGGGGGAAAAATAAAAGTTTCCCGGAATAGAAAATTGACGAGGAGGGGGAAATAAGCCACAGAGTTTTATTTTAGCGCGCTCTCCTCGTGATCCGGCGCTGCCGTGAAGAAAGTAAAGTGTGCTGCTGATGCTGCTGAAGATGATGATGATGATGATGACCCCATCATGGTGCTCCCCAAATTCCTCCGCGTCCAGGAGCGCACAGGAGCAGAGCGCACCGAGGGAATGGATACCCGGTCCGACCGCAACAACGAGCCGATCCAACGCTGCCACCGCCGACTCTGTCCTCCAGCAACAGAGCGGAGAGAGAGGGGGAGAGAGAGAGAGAGAGAGAGAGAGAGAGAGAGAGAGAGAGAGAGAGAGAGAGAGAGAGAGAGAGAGAGAGAGAGAGAGAGAAAGTCACTAATCTGTCAATTCCCTCCGTTGCTTGGCCTCAGATTCAATCTGGTAAAGGGAGGTGGGGGAAGGCATGTCACGAACATAGAACTTCAGGTTATTATGTAATGTTTGACACATTTTAATTACATCCATTCGGTAATTATTATCTCAAGTATTTCATTCTGGTGGAAAAAGAACAAAGTGGGTTGGTGCATGCAGCGGTCCTTAAGTCTGGGGGACATTCCTTCAATAAAGAAGAATATCAGATGTTTTCATTAAGTCAGATACTTTCATAACATCAGTAAATGGATTATACAGCAGTTTATTGTATGTCTTCTCTGGTAGGGATGATTGGTGGTGGTGGCGACCTCTTAGGACTCTGGAACTGCCCCAGGTTGACATGAGCTTTTGGTCAGCAGAATAATGAGAAACTTCTCTGAGGATAACTTTCACTGTTAGTTTAACACCTCAACTCTAAATGTTTCTCATTCCAGGTGCCTGTTACTGTAGCATAGAGATTATAATGTTTTTTTATGTCTATGAGTAAAGACTAGTTTCTAGTCTCTACAGGAACCCAGTGGAGATTCATCACAAAGTACAATACGACCACTACTCCATACATACAATCTGAGCATCACAAACACACTTTATAAATACCTAGCTGTATCACATTCACAGTATAATAAGACTAGTACATACGACAATGTTAGTACCACAGACATGCCTATTAATGTAAATCAATGGGGAACAAACATGATTAATGGGTTATTCCCGGGATTCAGTATTCCACGTTCAGAAAGTGTGGCGTAAAATAGATAAACAGGCTATAGAACGCATAATTAAATGATAGTACTCTGGGTAATCATATGCAAATAATTAAATGACAACAATTATTTTGTCTACCCAGTTTAATAAAATCATCAGATTCAAGAAGCCTTGACAAATAGTGTCTTAGAGGCCACTGGACGAGAACACTGTGCACTATCACAGGTTACAAGATCTGGCCTACTCCAACATTTCTCTCAAACAATTATCAATTAAAGAAGCCTTAACAAAAGTATTCAAATAGATTATAAAGCAAAAACAAAACAACAGGTATAGTTAGAAACACATATCGCTCCCCACATGAATTATTTAATGAATTTCCAAAGGTTTTATTATGCTATAGAGGTAGGAGTCCCAGAGGTATAATCACAGTAAGCATTTTAATCTCCTCTCAGTTTGATTAAAAACCAAATGGATTAATAAGAAGTGTACCATTCTGTCAAAATGTGAACGCTTTTACTTTCTCCTTAATAAAAGTAACCTATTTTATGTGGGAGAGTGCACCTGCCCTGGTTTCTGCTGGCTTCACCCTAGGGACTCAGTGGCTGTGGATCCCAGCCACAGTCTCCCCCTCCCTCAGGACCTTCCACTTGAATTTGCACTGCAATTTTCTTTTGATATGAAGATACCAGGCTGCAGTACACGCTGCAATGCATTGCAAGGGATTGTGTTCTTTGTGTCTCTCAAACAAACTATTTCGTATTCCTTTTATTCCTCTCACCCTCGTGTATTCTCTTTCTCCATGTCTCTCTGCTTACTCTAGTCTCCTCCTGTTGATTATGTTAGCTGGAGTCTTTGTTTCCCTCACAGTTACTTTGCTCTGCCTTTATCTCTCCAACAAAACCTGCCCTCTATCATCACACACACTCGCACACTCATACTAGTTATTTATTCAGTCTCCCATGGTGATACAAAATATTCCTGTATCACAAGATTTCAATATGTTATACAGTAGGACACACACTTCTCTCCCTCTGAATTTCTCTTCAACATCATGATGAATTGAAAGACAGCTTTATTGTGTCAAATAAAATAAAATAATTTCCAGTTTTAAAAAAGCCCATTATGCCAGTGCAATACTGATCAACTACACATTACTGTCTTCTCTAGTGTAAATCAGATAGGGCCATACAGTATCTTGCATGCTTGACAAAAGATTTTGCATAACTCACAGATTTATCATACTTTCTGAACAAGCTGAGATATTTTCTGCTGAGTGTGGACCAACTGATATCAGTCAGGAGAAATAAACTGATGTTGGTGAAGGAAATTACATTGAAAGGTAACAGCAGTCAGAAAAGCAGTCAGTGCTGCGATTATAAAAACAACAGCTGTACATCCATGATTCCTACTTTACCATTAAGTAGCCTAATTTTTCTACAATGTGATCTTAACTTGTATTATCTAGGTGGACCTTATAGATCACAACGGCAAAAAATTATTTCAATAAGTGGATTTTTATGTAACTATTTAGCCGCCAGCAGGTTTCAGTTGGAAGTTCAGTGGACAGACGTCTCGAGGGGCTTCAAGGCCTCGCCCCTTGCGTCCTGTCTCCTTGGAAACATTAACAAACATGGCGGATTAATTTTGGCCGTGTGAAAAAGTAATTTTAGGAAGATATCTTGCCAAGGAAAGGAACATCTAGAAAAGCGAGGTAATAGCTCAATGTTCGTTAAATGTAGTGTTTACCTTTAAATATTATACATCTTAAATTCAGCATTCATTTGTGCCAGGTTTTCTAGCTGTCAAAGCCTAGCGAGCCCCTATCGAGAAACGACACGCCAAATTCCATTCAGAAATCTGGTTATTAAATGTTTCCTTACTTAGTAGCAATGTCACACAGCTAAAAAAATATTTTATTTAACATCTGCTGCAATTCACTTAAAGCAATCTTCGACTCGGCAGAAATATAATCCACCATCTAAATGTCAAAATTAGATTAAAACTTTTTAAATGAGACCAGTGACTACTCCAGCATGATCTAAACGCTAGCTAAACATTGACGTTATGCTAAGATTGATTAATATATTAGTAATTAATTAACGCTGTCTGCCAAATGGAAGAAGTTGCTTCCAATCATTAAGTGAGCAACGCCACGTTAAATTGCCTGCTAATTGGAGCCCATTGTCGGGGATATGTTGAAGATTTGTCTGATAATATGCACCTGTGTTATTCATAAATCAGGTGCAATGGACGTCAAAGAAGACGGAGAAAGTCCATTTGATGTGGCGTCAGACGTGTGTGGACTGCTGGGTGTCCACCTCATCACTGATGAGGACAATGAAGGTGAGTGAGTCCTGTTGCTGCCTTGTTTTCAAAATGCATCTTGTAATCTCTACTTGCACATAATAGTACTGTATTCTCTTTCATTCTAATAACTGTCTATTTTACTTGAGTTTTAAGAGACTCATTTAACTTTCTTTTTTTCAGAAGATGGTCCAGGCCAGGAGACCTTTGAAGATGAAGAGCCAGCCTTTCCTCCTGATTTAAAGTGGTTAGAGGAGTTGTACGAGTGAGTGTTTCTTGCTTTTCTGTTCATATCATATTTAGACAGTTAAATACAAATGTCTATGTAATCATCCTTAATCCTT
Source organism: Cottoperca gobio (assembly GCF_900634415.1). NCBI lineage: Eukaryota > Metazoa > Chordata > Actinopteri > Perciformes > Bovichtidae > Cottoperca > Cottoperca gobio. The sequence goes on from NC_041361.1 coordinate 16,800,558, forward strand.
AATCTCCCTCTCTGTATTTAGAACATCAAGTCACTGTGACTCAATGCGACTGTCAATATGACATTTAATAGAAAATTACAAAGCTCAATTTTGTCTATATTATCCAGAATTTATTATGCTTTCTACATTTTAAAACCTCACTACAAAAACCTCCAGGCATACTAGTGGTATAACTTTATATATGTACATAATGCATAGTCTTTGCATTAAATATGTGACCTTTCCTAAGTGTAATTTTCCATCTGCCCGAAGAGAGGACGATACTGATGGTGATGCTGACGCTGACCTTGCTGTTACGGCCGTCAATGATAAGAAGAGGAGTTATGCTGAGAAAGCACGGATGTTCAAGCTGAGACGAAACCTGGACCAGCTGGACTGCTTTCACCGACAGAAGGAGCACGACGTGCTGAAAGCCAGGTCTGGGCCTGGCAATCAACTGACCTCTAGAGCCACAGTAGCATTTTAGACTACATAATAGACCCATGTGCATTTCTAAACTTTGATATCTGTACAAGTAAACCTTGCTTTTGGTTTTTTTTGTCTGAGGTCGTTGCATCGCTAAGAAAAACAATTTCCCACAATCTTTTCAGTTTCTGGAAAGATCTTTTTCCCCCCATTGTATTCCACTTTCCCAGGTCTTTCTTCTCTTGCCCTCTTCACACAGGGCCAATCATTTCTCTACTGATTGATTCAGCTATTTGCAGGAAATCATTTCAGCCTAAGAGAGAACATTTCCCATAATGTCCTCGCTTTCCACTTTTCTCGCCTCTTTTTCACTGCGAGCCATTAAGCACCTGATGAACTGTGGTCTGCAGCAAAAATGGCTGTCATTTTCCTTTTGGCACAAAACATCTAAGGTCAGAGTGGAACTGTACTTTGCTCTGATCAGACATGAGTTTAATGGAATCTAAGCACACCTGTCTTTTAACCAATCTGCAGCTTTCACTGTCCCATGTGCCATGGTTGTTGTTGTTTTTTTATGACCAGTGAGTCACTGTTACACACCATTAAACTGCACAAAGAACATTGGGCATTTCAAAGCTGTTGAGGTGTGTGTGTGTCCACTCTCAGCTTTTCAATATCTTCATTAGATTACCTTGTTAGCCGACATAATTACTTTCCTTTTATTGCAATGGCCACAAGGAAATCCATTAGTCTGATGCTCTGAGCAGACTGCACTTTAACCGCTTTGAAAATGTTCTTTCTGATTGGCTTTGATCGGGGAAGTTTCTTTATATCAACACTTGAACTTGTCTCTGTTATTTTGTGTTTATTTTTTTCCAGAGAAGAGCTTAAACTCTGCCGTCAGTACATTGAATGTTTGGTGGAGCAGAGGGATGACTTGGAGACAGAGATTGAGCGACAGAAAGCAGCAGACAACGGGTGAGTTCAAAATGAACAAACAGTGACCGGTCTGTACTTTATATTCATATATAAGATGTTTCTGTTTGGCCTAACCCCTTTTCATTCCACTCTTTGTTTATTTGATGCTGCAGTGTGGCAGTGTTTCGTGTGCGAGCCCAGCATAAGCATCTGTGTGAAAAGCTGCAGAGTGAGGAGGAGCTGGAGGGCCACATCAACACTGAGCTGAGGCAACAAGAGTGAGTCCGAGAGGAAAACGGTTTGACAGTAATCACAATTCGCTTTATTGTCAAGTAGGTTTCTTGCTTTGGTGTACTGGTGCATACATAAACACAGTAAGATTAATTAAAATGGAAAAAGAAAAGCAAATATAAAAAAATATATGTATATTATAAATACATTTGTTAAAAAAACGTAAATATACAAAAAAGAAAATACAATAAAGATATGACAACATTTCTGTGAAAACATATGCACAGTATATCTGCATTAAAGTTGTAATATTTGTGCAGAATTGTGCAAAGGTTCACAGTGCGTAAGGTCTGATGATGAAACGTCAGACCCCTTTGCTTATTTTAATAGGACCATTGCATTAACTGGGGAAGCAGACATAGAGGGCTAAAAACAACAACATAGGCTCGAGCTAAAAGGTTTAACCTGCCCAAACATTTCCCATAACTCAAAGTGCTGCATTTGCCAATCAGAAGTGCACATTCCACCATGATAACTGCCTATTCCAGAAGTTCTTGTAATGTTTTTATGCCAAGGACCCCTTACAAGATAGAGAATACACTGTTGACCCCCTCATGTATGTACCTCGGAATAATTTGACATACACAGTCAATTTTTACACTTCTTTAGTCTTAGTTATGTGATAGACAACACAAGACACATGTATTAGAAATATTTGCACCATCTCAACACAGAATTCCCAAGATACAGATTTTTCAATTTCTAGCTTCTTATCTCCGCCACAATAAGTGGGTGTACTGGTAGATAATATACACCAACACTCAGTATTTCTAACTTTACGTTCTATCTACATCCATCTCATTATGCTCCATCGTTGCTCTTCAGACTGGAGCTGAGTGAAGTGGAGGTGGAGCTTGGCAGGTTCTCCTCGCTCCGGCAGGAGGTGCAGGAGGAGGAGCGGGCCTTTCAGGTCCTGAAGAACCAGAAGGCAGCGACAAGGCTGCAGCAGGAGAGGAAAGCCAGCCAGAACCTGCAGCTCAAGATGCAGCATCTCAGGGAGTAGGGAAAACAACCATCTTTGCCATTTACACTGTATTGCTTTCGGGAGTTTTGTGCTCAAAATGATTAATCTCATGATATAAACGAGTAAGTAGAAGATGTGACACTTATATGCACATGGTAAAAGATTATACATGATTAATGTGTGCACTGAAGTGAGATGAAATACAACATAGTGTATTGTTCATTCACGGTTAAATTGCTCCATGGCTTTTTTTTTTTATTGTTTCTTTTTATGAGATGCCTGTATGGGAATCAGTTATATCAACCTTCAACAGCCATATGAAGACTGGTATGTCATGTAAGTCTTTGTGATTGTGTTCTGATAGTAAACAGGCAGCCCTGCTGGAGAAAGAGGAGGCTGAATGTCAGGAGAAAAGTGAAGAGGGCCGGGCCAGTCGCAAGGTAGCTGCCAGGCACTTGAAAGAGACCATTAAAAGGTAATCAGCCTTTAAGTCAATAAACAGGGCTCAGAGGAGAACACAAACATATCTCGGAGGACTCATTGGAGACTTGACACAACCTATTGATCGCTCGCTCATACTGGCAAACTATATTACAAGCAGCAGGTGGGACAGGGTACCTGAAAATTCACACAGAAAAGTTCTAGCTGAAAGTGAATATCAGATGCGAGGAGAAAAGGGGATTCAAGGTAGTCATGGAATATCCCCTAAGAAATGCTAACTGTAAAAAAATATAATGAAATGTAGGTTGTGTTCTGGTTTATACTAGTCTATGTGACAATGGGCTCGTATAACTTTCACCGGTCACCTCTAACATAAGTGTCCTTGTTGTCAAAGGAACACATACATTCACTATAGGCAAAGCAAGGCCGCTTTATTTACAGAACACTTTGCATTACAAAGAAACTTAATGTGCAATATTATACATTTTGTTATTGTCAAAGATACCAAAACCAGCAATGAACGGATTAATAACTGACTAATAAGTCAAAGCCTGGTGTACTGTGGTGTATTCCTCTGTTGAGCAGCATTGTGGTTCACAAACTGTTAAAACTCACTAATGAGCCACACTGTTGCTTTCGGTCACATGTTCCTTCATTACCATGAACATAAGCACAGTAGTCTATTATGAGTCAAGCCTACACACACTATACATACAAATGTGTATTAATCAGCATCTCATAGTAGTCCGCATCAAATCCTCTCTTTACTCCTGTTTGAATACATTTTACCATGAACTACGATGCCCAGCTGTTTTAGGTAATTACTCAACTTAAAGAAAATGAAAAGTCTTCAGACAGGGTGGGGAGGTCAGAAAGTCAAATAATCAAGCACCACATGGTACTGTAGCTCAAAGCCCCCTGCAACCTATATATTGTTCAATAACCACACTGCTGAGTGGATTATCCTGCTTATACCATGGCAACATGCCATCAAGTGGAACACAATGATTGTCTGCTTGCTGTTCCTCATACATTTTGTTTCCCCAAAATGTATCTGTTCATTTAAATAGATATTTTTGTTTATGTGTTCTTTTGTTATAAATGCCTATATGTATCTGGAACCTGAGCTTTTCTCTCAGTATTTCCCCGCAGAAAGCTAAAGTGAATGGTATTATTGTATCATTATAATACTAAGAGGGTTATTGGTTCTAGAGAATAAAGAATTTTTCTGAGTCGTAATAATCAACCTCGATGTTGCTCAGCTTCTGGACATTTCAATCACAATCACAATCACAAACAGATTTGTTTTTCTCTCATTACTGTATTTGAGCATTGTCCCCGTTTCATTCAGGATGCATCAGCAGAACAGGGAGGGACCGGAAAAGAGGATGCAGGCTGTCATGTCCCTGAAATCTAACATAGCAGCCACCCAAGTGAGCACCAGCACCCCCAGCACCCCCCCCCCCCCCCCGATACTGATACTGTAACACAAGCTGTCGCGCAATGTATCATTAACGTTTTCTATAGCTACCATATCTATAGTGCTAGATAAGATCATGTTAAAGTAAGTTATTAGTGTATATATGTGTTTCAATTTATTGTCTGCCTTTTAAGCTAACAAACTTCACACAGCCCGGTCGGTGTCATGTGTGAAAAAAAAGGAGCAACTTTGTGTGCACAAATGACTCATTTGTGATATTGAATGACTGAATTTGTGTGCACTAATAACAAACAAAATTATCGGCAATTTAACTTTTTGGGAAGTCTAACATGAAAAATCTGAATATTATCCACATACCTAATAAAAACAAAACTGTATCTAAACTGAAGTTTTCATTTAGATAATACTGTCCATGAAGTGACAACTGTTTATTTTTCACTGCATAAACATTAGGCTCCACAGAGGTGTATGAGTGTAGCATCACAGCTGTGAGTGTTGATCAATGGTATCAATATTAATAAGTAATAAATGCAGAATGTGTCGGTACTAACAGAGTAACCGCGACAACTTGGACCTTCCATTCCTGCTGTTACAGTAACATTACATATATTTAAAGTACTAATAAATTAGCATGAATGAAGTACATTTTAGGGCATAAATTATAAACACATTCTCCTCCTAGCTAGGAGAGATGTGAAGCAGAAACCACATTTTAATGTTATTGTCATTACTACACCCCCTCATGGATCCGTAAATGCAGTAATTCAGCTCTGGGCTGTTACCTTGCAATGCTATAATCATCATGCTGAGTGCAGCATTCTCCAATTCAACACTCAACAGGTACATTCCATATATTAGGAGAAAAAAGCTCTGTAATATTCATGTTCAACTCTTCGTAAGGCTCAAATACCACGTAGTCAAAGATGGCTTCATTAATCTGATGTCATTTCTTTAGGAGAGGTTACGTGTCCATCAGAGCAGAGCCAAAGCAACTGCCCAGAAGAAAGAGCAGCGACAGAGACAACTGAGAGAGTCCCTGCAGGCCCAAGGAATCGACAGCGTCAAGCATATGCACCAGCAGAAACAACTCGAGGATATAAAACGAAAACAAGAGTACGTCCTCTCCTTTCCCTTTCCTCTCCCACATGCATGTCCTCCACTCCCACGCCATGCAGCAGTGTGTGGGTGTTTTCTCTCTCACTGTGTGCTGAGGAATTCATGACCGCATTTCAGTATAATGTAGCGTTGTTGATTTGCCTTTCTCAGGGAATTGGAGGAGAGGCAGAAGTCAAAGAGAGAGGAGATTGTGGCAAAAATCCTTCAGGAGGGACAGCTGGTAAAGAGCAGAAAGAGGCACCAGCCACTGCTGCCTAAACCCTCAACCACTGACAAGTTCCCACTTCTGGGGAGAGTGAGAGAGAATCTCCTGTATTACCTGGACCCCATTCCCCCGGCAGCCACAGAGGGGAGAGCCACAGTCGTGAGTGGTTCATTACGTCTGAGAAGACTTTCGTGAGCTTTCAAGAGCTGCATTTTGACCTGACGTGTATATGCATTTGTCCAGCAGTTAAGACGGTTCAGTGACATCAGCAGCTCGCCGTCATCCTCCTCTGATGTCGACGACCTGGAGGAAGCCACGCACCAGGAAGTGGACCACCACAGCCTCGCCGACAGCCTGGCCGAGCCCGAGTTCTCTGGGCTGTGGGAGCAGAACTACAAGGTGCACTAAGGCAACAGCCACTGCCAAGCAAAAGCAAATCCCCACGAGCTGCTAAATTTAAACACTCATAAATCACGTCCCATTCACAGCAGCCACATCGGTTTTTTCTAAGGATGTGCTTATTGCATATTTCTATAACAGTTGAATTCCCACTTGCAAACTGACGTATGAATAATTCCAGTGAAAGGCAATATTTAATTGATTTGAAATAGTTGCATAGCAGGTTCAATGTAAACGGCAAAGCTGATTTCTTGCTCACTGATTTATTGAGGGACCATACACAGGTACAACTCCCAGTAGCTGTACCTCTAACATGTTAGTATGTTCCAATAAACACAGATGTCAGTGTTTTGTGAACGTTCATAGTTGGAATAACTGTTCAGAACCTGTGATACCATCTTCTGTGGTTTTCCATACCACAGAAGGTACTGTGGTACTGTGACTCTTTACAGCTAACTGTGGCTACTTTCACAAATCCTCACTTACAAAATGATCCCTGGCTAAACTAATCCGTCCATTAAAAGCCTTCATCAGACGGATTATGCTGATACTCTAACTGCGGATGATAACAGCGATGAAGACAATGAATGTTATTTGACTTGTTACCATAGAAGGATTACACTGATGGCTGTGTCCTCAGTAATACTAACACATTAGCATACAGTACACTGAGCGCCTGTGGGCAACTTGCACTGACTTTCCAACACTGCAAACTTTTTAGAAATTCAAAGCTGGTATTGATTTTTTTTCACTCAACATGCACAGGCTTATATTGACCTTTTAGCCAGATTTCCTAAATCTATGTTAGAATTGTTAAGTTCTACAATACAAATGTAATCAAATACACACACACTCACACTCACACACACACACACACTCACACACACACACACACTCACACACGCTTGAAATGCGGTGCGACAGGCATCACTTCTCATTGTGCCGGCATCTTTGAGGCCTCGGAGCGAGCGCGGTGCTACCGCTGCGAGCTCTGAGTAAGTGACAAGTCGAGTGGAAGCCTAACATGCAGATCAGACTCCTTCCCCTCATCAAAGGCTGCTTCTCAACACAGTAATGGCTTGTGCGATAGACCAGCACAGCAATGTAACAAAGCTAACAAGATAATAATAATAATAATAATAATAATAATAATAATAATAATAATAATAATAATAATAATAATAATAATAATGTCAGTTCACTTCAAGTGCTTTACAATACAGAAAGAATAGAGCAGGGATACAATGACAAAAGTTTAAAAAAGGGCTTTCCACACACGATGTCGCTCTTTTGTTTCTCCTTAAGGAGCTTGTTCAGCTTGTTCCGACCAGGACTGGGTGTCTAAAGTGTGTTGCTAGCTCCTTGTTTCAAAATTCTCAAGTACCAATAGCTGATAAGATACCATTTTCTGATTGAAATCATAACTTTGCCAATTAAAAATGTTAGAATATTAGCAGCGTTGTTGTACGTCTGCTTTCGTTTAGACAACACTTAACATTTTAGAACTGAGATGCTGTAGAAAAATATCTCAAAATAAGGTATAGAAAAAAGTATCGTTTTGGTATCAGTAACTATATGATATGTTCTTTTTTCTATACAGTATATGATATTTGTTTTTTTAAAGAATGTTGACCACAATATGAATTGAACGGGATATTTTACTCTTGATAAATACATTTCTCTGGTGAAACATGCAGCGTAGAAAATAAAAGATTTCTCCTAGATGTTTGAAATTTGGAGGAATTTACACACACACCCACACTATTGTTTTAGCCCCCTCGATTGTGTTTTAATGCGCAAATACCTTAAATGTTTGCTCTTTGCCCCCGATTAATTCTGACACTGAAACAAACAATGTAGGGCCTACTGCCAACACCATTAGTAAATAACTTCAATGTACTGCACTTTCTTGCTACCAATCAACAACATGTATGCCTGTACCCATCTGTATTAAGTGTCAAATGTACTTTAGCTAAAGCTACATGTTCACATTGCAGCAGACTAAGCCTTTAGGAAGTTTTAATCTCATATCCGTCCTACTTTAAATAATATTTCAATCTTGTTTGACCCGAATGACGTGGTGCATATTTGCATCTGCACTCAATCTGAAGAAGAATACTACACACAGTTCTTATTCACGCGCAGCCTCGAGCATCGAGAAGAAAGTACAAAAATGTTTGAAAACCTTTATGCTGACGGAAAGTTAGCTTTTGTTTCTTTTGTTTTGTTTCTAGGGAAACATTTCTTCTTCTGAATTTGAACTGAAACACAATCTTATGTTACGATGTGACAGTTAGGAGTTTTGTCAGTGATTATTTATAATTACTTACTAGCTGTTGCTTCCCCGTGTGGTTACAGAAGCTCCTGAGTGAGAAAACGACTTTGGTGCAGACAGAAGTAAAGCAGAAAGAACCTGCGTTGACCAGTGGAAAGCTCAACGCTCCTCCTAAAAGGGTTCATGGAAAAGAGTTGAAAGGGCCGCCGTTCAGCAGTAAACCGAAGGTCATCCTCTTCAAGGTACCACACTACCGCTTCTGTGGGATGCACATCCCAAAGTCTTCATCATAGGAATTCATGTCTTTCAGCAGAGCGAATACTAATTCCCATTTTAACTATGTCAGTCTAATTAACACTTCATTTTTAATCTTTGTTTTGATGGATTTTAATACCAACAGACTGACTTACTTTAAGGTGAATTTTGTTTTAGGACTTTGAAGTGGGGGAAATGTATAAGAAGAAAATCGTCCTGACTAACATCAGCTACGTCACCAACCACTGCAAGCTTCTCGGGGTCTCCGCCCATGCGAAGGATTTCATCTCCATCACGTAAGATGCTTACATGGTCTGTAAACACTCGGCGGTACGACCACGCTACAGTGCACGGGGGACAAAAGCTGCGCCAGATATCAAGACAAACACGAGCACTGGGACAAACGTGTACAACTACAACAACATACAGATATGCAACATACACCAGCAACCTCTCATATCCCCCATATGGTAGTGATATTAAAATACTGTATTTGTGTAATATTGATCATGGAAGTTCTTTCTTGACCTTAGATACAAACAATTAAGATAAAAAACTAAATGAAGTCGTCACAGCTGAACAAACTCAGCAATGCTAAATACTGCCGAGTGATACAAGTGCTATAGTGCGTATACGTGTGTGTCCCCAGCAATGATGCAGCTGCGGTTAATACAAATAGGATTTATTGAGTTTATTTATGGATTATCAGACAAAGAAACAAAAGTGTCCAAAGGATAACATGTGAAAGTGAAAACACTTCTAAGCAGCATGGTCCCGGACAGAGCACTCGAGCTACAGGTGTTGTGTTGAAATGTTAAAGCTCCTCTGAACTCACTATGCGTTGGACAGCTTCAATTATCACATGGAAACATCTACTGATGCTTCACCACCTTCAATACAACCACTTGTTGTCATTTTAAAAGACGATGGAGTGGACGCGAAAGCAAAGCCTGTCCTCCCACATATGGACGGCAGCTCGGCTCACCGCGATCACAGCTCCTCTTATGAGACTCAGTGAGTCAGACTACGTCTCTGCTATCTCCTCTCTCTCAGCATGCCAGCAGCCCACAGGCCGAGCAGAGATGCATTGTTCTCCAGGTCACTCGCTGTGTATCGCTTTCCCATCAGCTCCCCCGATGACTTGATGTGGTTTCTTCGTGTCTCTTCTTTCTGCCCGACTGAGTGAAGATTCTCCCAGGCTTCGGTGGGGTCAGCCGGAAACTACTGATGCCGTTCTTCGTGCTGGACCACTTGTCTGAACACATCACCTTCTAGTCTTCTGATCGGAGCTCGCATGTAGCAAACATTTTCTTAAAAAGCGAATGAATGCACACATGCTGTGCTTCAGCTGCCCCCTCAACTCCCGATCTCTCTTCCATGTTACTGAAGCACAACAGTACTCTCAATCTCTCTTCAGATTTTTCTTGATTATACATATTTTGAAGGTATGCATATTTTTTGCTGGAACAGAAGTCTAAAGATAATTAATCAAATGAATACACATACTAACAACAGATGCTGCCCGCTGTTACTTTTCTACATTAGATTAATTAGTACTTCATTACTAGATACCACTGTCATTTATGACAAAGCTTTTTGGGTTCCCGTGCCAGATGGTTTGTTACACAGAACAATCTGAGAAGCCGTTATTGGAAACAGTTAAGAAAAAGGGCATCTACCAAAAATACTTGTCAGGTGATTGGATGAACCATCTGTCAAACAAACTCTAGTCAAGAGAACAGTGAGGAAAGCCTTCAGTGCCGCTCTTTGCTCTTCTTTCAATTAAGAAATACTCTCTAAATAGGAGCCGCCATTGTTTGTGTTGAGCACACAGTCACACACACCTAAACCCCGCCTTCAGCTGCCAGTAGCTCCTTGCAGGACGCTGATTGGTCCAGGCTACTAATGGTTCGGACACAAACGCATTACTTTAAGCCTGACAAGATGGACTTTTCTGTAATATCGCATTGATCCAGATGCCGTGCAAAGTAACCTGTTGGTCACTCTGCTCTTACATAACTTAAAGGATTATGTCTGTATAGCCTGACTTGTATCTTAGAAAAGATTATATAAAGAAAACAGTCTTTTACAAGTGAAACTATATAAACAAACCTTTACTCAAGTTAATACAATCAGGAGTTTTGCATATACAGCCTGACATGGTCTGGGACGACCAGTGGCTAGCCCTGATCAACCATCATGCTGTTGGATGGCCATTTCCCTAAACCCTGATATTTTAGCCCCTCGGCGGCTCATATACTTTGTTACGTAACAGTGTAGTTTGGTGTCCCTTGTTAAAAACTGAATTATGCTTAAACATGCCTGACACTGTTTCTAACAGTGTGTCACACAGCCTCCTTCTGCTGTTCACTGTCTGTTGTGCGATATTAAGATCACTCGTGACAACTGCAAAGCCTTCATGGCTCCCCCAGCTTAAACCATTAGCACATCAGGAGACAGAGAAACATGAACTAGGATCACACTGGGCTTTTTCACAGCAGCCCATGGTTCCCTGTACGCCCCCTGAATTTCTAAAAATGGCTTTCTAGAAATTTAGAAACCCGCCTAGCGTACTTGCATTGTGAATTTGTGCCAGTATGGGCTCTGCTGTATCTTTTCACTACTGGGACCGAAACCACAACAGCCCAGGCCTGCCAGACTCTGTGTCTGATGCTGTAGTAGAAACAGTTTAATTAGGTCCAAATCATACAGGATCAGCATGAGATGTGTTATGATGATCTCAGTTGGACATTGTGAGCTCGCAGAGAGCGAGAGAGAGATTTGTTAGCACACATCAAATGTTGAGAGCAAGCAATGGACGAACTGTTAGCATCATAACTGTTTTGATCTCCCAAGAGGAATTCAGTCTCTAGAAGTGAGTGGCAGTAGAGCTTTCCTTTTCCAGTTATACTCCACATGTGGATGTCTGTTTGCCTTGCATGAGATCAGAGCAAACCCCACTGAAGTTTACATCGAGTGAAGTTTCATCTTTCTTCATTCTATCTTCAAAGTGAAGTGCTTTATCAGCTTTTTGATTTGTCTGAAAGATTTGTGACGATAGCTTGCGTATTTAAAAATCTAAGGTTTTTGCAGGATGTTACGTGTCACGCTGATAACGATTCTCTGACTAATCAGCGGTCTGAAGTGTTTTAAATCCACCTTTTAGTGTCGGCTCAGCTCACCTCGATTGAGGTGCTACCTGGTACTATCACCAACTTTTGCTATGGAGAACCAAATAAGAGCAAGTTGAGTAGAGCTGTGCAGTGGAAATGTAGCATAAGAGTCCACAATAACAATTTAGTATGAGCATCAGTCAAAGCTGCAGTGAAACTTTATATCCTCTAATGTTCCATTCTGATTTTAAAAAATCCACCCCTCAAACACCAGATTAACTATAACCGTAACCATACCATAACAAATACCAGAAAGTAAAATAAATCTCTACGGTTTGGATAAATTCATCTAAATATCTGCCCTTAAAATACTCGTCATTGTCAACACTTTCATATAATTCCTAAAACCACAGTACAGGAATTAGTATTTTGTTCGTAGCCACGTGAAATGAGTACGACAGCAACATTCAAACGCGTCATCAGAGATTCGATGCTTCGCTGTAGATCGCTCTCAGATGTGCTTATGAGTGTGAGGGTGTATTACCGCTGCTTAATTGAATAATGAACTGAGAGTGCTTATTGATTTACTGTAGGAGAAGCCAATGGGCCAGAATTTAAAATAGAACAGCGGGCATAGTCAGTAATACTGTACAGCCACGGTCTCATCTTCATCACTTCAGTCGACTGCAATAGATCCTGTACAGTATGGCCTCGTTTTTCAGCACTTTATATAGGGCTCCAGCAGGCTTTTTACAAACACTGCCTCACTCAGTATTTAATCCCAAGTGAACTGTTCTATTTTATTTTCATCACGTGTCTTTTAATACCACCTGTCTTCAAGCTAGGGAAGAAGAATGGTACCAATAAGGACGGAAATTAGCCCGAAGAAGAAAATTCATTCTGATGAAAGTGCAATGTGACATTAATAATTAGCATCAGACTTACCCAACCAGGTGGGATGCTTTCATACACTTCCATGTCACAGTGGTGAGCTGGGGGGCAGCTTCAGCCAGCCAAACCTGACAGCTGGACCAACATTGTCACAGAACTGGTTCAGACCAAACACACTGGTGATAGTGTGCACAGATTGTTAATTATGTCTCTAATTTTAAGTGTGTGTGTAAAACATTATTTATTATAGCTGTCCAACAATGAAGCATAAAGCACCGTTTGAGTTCAGTAAAAGGAATTTGAAGAGGTCCACAGCTAACCAAACCATGTTTCAGAAGAGTCTTCATTTCTTGTTTGTGGCTATAGGCATCATCAAGTCAACTCTAGAGGGACTTAAGATTTGTTTGACTTTCCACAGACATTTTGCCAACAGAAAACCTGAAGAGATTTTAACTTGAACTGCAACAGGACCCAGCTGCATCCAGGGGACATGATGGGTTGGGTCCTGTTGCAGTTCTAATGTCTTAAAAGTCACATTTCTAATGTTGTTTAGTTCTGTCACAGTTTGTTTCTATCACAGGCAGAGCAGACAGCAGCCTGCTGCACAACACAAGAGCCACATCATTTGAACAACAACCCGGTCTCCTTCTTATCTTCCTTACAAACCTGAACACGCATCTTGTCCTGCACTATAGCTTGTTCAACAAGCGCCCCAACAAACATTCACCGGGGGAAAGTGCCCTGCTAACGTCAGGCTGTATAGCTAATTAGCTGCTCCGCTGCAGCCAATTAAACAGCATGTAAATGTCACTTTGGTCAGGTTAGATGTTGGTGTGGTCCTTACTATCCATTACCAGTAACAACATGCTGTCTGCTCAGGACTTGTAGCTACAGCGCACGTTTGTTTACTCCGTCTCAACAGTGCAACAGAGAACTCTAATGTAATGGGACATTAGTTTTCTCCAATGCTGTCATCCCAGAAAGATCATTAATAACTTAATGTTTTTCTTTTTAGTGATAACATAATATAGAATAAGTACACAAATGAAAAGAAACACCAAGGATATATAAGCATATGTGTTCAATTTCAAAGAAAGAAATATTCCTTAATATCACTTCAACTGTAATTACTGTATGCTGCTCGCTGTCCTGTATTAATGTTCCATCTGCATATCCTTGATGGTGTATAACTGAATGAAAAACATAGAATTAATTCTCCTTCTTCACAGAGTTTGAACAGTTGACATAAGTAAAACTACTATAAAGCCTTTCCAAATTGTGTCTTCAACCACCTGCAGAGCAAAATGTCAACATGGCATAAAAGACATCTCATAATGCAAATTAGCCACTGCATGGTTGCACTACCATACCATTACCAAGACTTTATAACAAGGGTTTGGTGTCCATTATATTCTGTAACTGTAGCTGCTTCCTGATTATGTTCATAGTTGCACATCTTGTTGTTTATCTATTGAATTTTGAGAATCCTCTCTGCTCCTTGGGCTGCCCGCTCTATTCGTATCGATCGACTCTCTTCTTGTGTCTTTCGAAGGGCGGCAGATTGTGAAGCTCCTCGGGGCAGCGTTAGTGTTGGTGTGCTGTGAGATACACATGTTGCTCTGAAATAGCTCCTCATGTTTCTTTTCTCGACTGGAAATTAGCTTTTGGTTTCTGCTCTTGTTTACAGTGCGAGATAATAATGAAATAATTCCCGACAGTGGTGTTCCTTTACACTGCAGTGCATTGTAAAGGAACAATAGGTTTTGTTCTTTTCTTTGTTTTCTGCGCCGTGCAAACTGAGCATCAGGTTGACTGTTGACCTCGGCTCTGTCTTCAGCTTATCTGCTCCGTTCTCTGGAGATTCATCGTACTTCAGCATTTCATCTGAAGCTTCTGCAGCGGCATGTACATTCTGTGGTGCTTTAAAACCAAGGAGTTTCCTTTGAGTCTTGTTTTATGTTATTGCTGTACACATGCAAAGACACAATCGAACACTGCTTTTACATTGTGTTACTCATCAGAAATATGTCTGTCAATTATTTTACTCTGAATAAATGCTCTTAACTGTGTAATATCCATGTTCATATGCGGTGATGCGTTTCATTTTTAACTGTACAGAAATGCAAATTTTTCTTATTCCGAACTCACTGTAATTTGTGTTTCAGCTTTGAGCCTCCTGGATCTTTATCGACTGGGATGTCCTGTAACATGCAGGCTGTTTTTCAACCTCTGGTTAGTAACTTCACTCCTCCTGGTAGACGCTTACTGTGGCAGTGTGTGTGTGCTCTATATCACATTGGATTTGAAAATAAGTAATACCTATGGATTTAAGGTGCTGGCTTTCAGCTTTAATTTGAGGGTTTTCACATCCACATCAGATGAGAGGTGTAAGAATAACACAATGGAATCTCTGCTTAATCCTGAGCCTTTGCATATCATAGTGTTTGACTGATCTGCTTATTTCCATTATGAGCTGTGCAAGGCAACATGAGGTACAGAGGCCTGAAATATTCTCTGCAGCCCCCTGAGATTAGTACAATAGATCTAAATGATAGTCAAGTCCAAAAACAATACAAACGTGTCCTTCTGAAAAGAGAAATGCAGGAACTATAGATTTGTAAATACAACTTTCTACTCATTAGCAAAGTCAAAACTCATTCTCTCTATCTGCCCGCTGTCATTCCACTCTTTTGTTTTAGAATCAAATTCTAATGTCAAAGCTTCATTTTGAATTCAATGTCTACGCTGTTATAAAGCAACACATTGTCCGATACCCTCAGATCAACGAGGACCTGGAAGGAGAGGTCCAATTTGCGTCAGCAGTGGGTCCCTTCTCTGTGCCTGTCAGATGCACCATAAAGAAATGTGATGTGAGTTGTGTACCGTGTAGCCCTCCTAGTGAAAAGTAGTATACTTTCCAAATGACTACAGATATAAATATCATGCCTTGCTATTTGTCTTGAAAGGACTTTTTTTTCCTTGCTATACATGTACACACATCGTGTGGGAGCGTATGAGTATACACCATGGATTGTGTTGGCCATATAGTTGTAGCTTTAGGTTGCTGTAGTAATAATGATATAGGAATAATAGGAACTTTAATTATTGAATAAATACAACTGGCTATCTATTCCAACAGAACAGTCTAATTACACTTTGGGTCTTATTAAATCAGTTCCTGTATTTATGTATTAATGTATGTAAAACTCTGTTCTTACGCTGGCAGCTATTCACTGCTGATGCTAATCACTGTATGTGAATGTATCCTCTCTTTAGCTGGAGGTTGATAGCCAGTTCATTGACTTCGGTTCGCACGTCGTCGGCCAAACTATTTCATGGACTATCACCTTGACCAACAAGGGTGCACTGGCCACCCTCTTCAGCCTGGACACCTCCGCATGTCTCAGTCCAGAGACTAGCCATGTCCAGATGGCATCCCAGGTCTCTGCCAACTCCTGCCAGGTCAGACTGTGGATCTGGACCTCAAGAGTTGCTGATTCTTTGATCGCCTGAAATTCACAGTTACAAATTAAAAAAATAGAGAATTTACAGCAAACATAATGAATGTGTCGTCAATTCACATTGCCAGGTGTAAAGACAGTCATATAATTAAACTATCATGTTTAAAGTCCTCTGTGTGTGTTGTTGTTGGCTGACAGGAGACAAGCAGTCAAAACATAACATCTAACGATCAGAGCAGCTCTGTATCCTTGGGCACTGGAGAACTGCAGCCAAAGCAAGAGAGCCAGGAGCTTTCTGAACACCCAGGTAAAGCTCTTTGCTCTGCCCTTTGCTGCATGTCATCCCCTCTCTCCCCATTTCCAGTGTTTCTGTCCTGTTGATCTAATAAGGGCAAAAAAGCTCAAAAGAAATCTTTAAAGCTCTTCAACATATGCACACATGCACAAAATTATTATTTAATGCCAATCTTATCTTGAATTAGAGTTCTACAGGGACTGTACTTGCATCTTTAAAACCCAACCCACCTGAACCTAACTGAAAATGCCAAATGTGGTACTATTCATAGCAATAACACCAAGGTAAATAATACAACCTTAATATTTCCATGAAACTGTAACTTCTAAAGTTACACAACTAAACATTAAGCAGCAAATAACTTGTGAGTTTGCTAACGTTTAGCTAGCTATGCTAATGTTGTTAGCAAACTAACGTTAGCGCAACAAAAATAACAGGGAAACTTTCAAAAAGCTTTATGTAATCATTTCAGCTAACATAAACGTTAGTTTGCTAACAACATTAGCATAGCTAGTTAACAAACTCATAAGGTTGGCTGGCCCATTTGCTGCTTAACGTTATGTTATCTAACTTTATAAGTTACAGAAATATTAGGGTTGTATTGTTTACCTTGGTGTAACCCTAATGAACGCTTGCTGACGTATCCTGACGGAGGAGGTTGGCCCCGAGCCTGGAGCTCTGCAGCTAGACCCCTCTCCATAGAGCAGCTAGCATGGCTGTAGACTTCTACTCTTTTTTTATAATATTTGTCAGAGTACTGAAAAAAATCAATGCTGACTAAAAGCGTGCAGTAGGATGTAGTGACCTTTTCAATATTTAACCAACACCCACAATGTTTCCCTAGTCTTAGCAAAGTGTTTTGAATGCCTAAACAGATCCATAATCATGCTTTAGTTACAAGAAGCAGAATACAATGTAGGAAGAGAAATACACTGACAGTGAATCTTCTTTCAGATGTGGATACTTGTTGATGAAAATGTAATCTAAGCAGCATTTTGTGAACTACTAATCATATTAGCCTGTTAAAATGTATATAAACATCATTTGTAAAAGACAGTATTTCCTAAAACAGCCTCTGAAATACAGAAAGTGAGGACTGACAGACTCTCCTCATCTTTCTATTCCTGTTAGGACATCTGGCCCTGGTAAGAACAAAAGAAAGAGTGAACACAAAAAGCGGAGGGTTCACCTTGCTCTCACAGCTGATGACAAGGATGCTTCTTCTCTTTAATGTTCTCTCAGATCAGAACTCTTCATCGCTGCACTCAGCACTTTCCTCCACTGATGCTCCGATAAGCTGTTCAGTCTTTTTTGCTTCTACTCTGCTGCTTTGGAAAAGACTGTCTATTTTTCTGTATCCGCCATTGTTGGGAAAGGCTGCCTGATCTAGGCCAAATGTTTAGGCAGCTGTCAGTAGTTTATATTTTGTGCCTGTATTTGCTATTCATGTCTCTGATATCTCTTGAACTAATGGGCAGATTGGCATCACATTTGGTGTGCCCATTCATGCTCACCAGACAAAGAAGTGCTACTTTATTTTTTCTAGGGCAAACTGTCAGGATTCTGATCAGCTACTGTATCTGCTTATTCCTTGCTCATATTACACACTATCTGAAGTGCTCACTCATCATACCGCCAGTACGAAGAAAGCTACTGATTTCGGTGGCCCTCTTGAGCTTTCCCTCAGTGCCACCATGAGGACAAGTCTTGGCTTATAAAACTATTCTTTCATCTACCCAGTTCAGTGTTTTCTGTTTGTTGTATGTGGTGGGTTGGTAGCTCCTCAAGGCAGGTTGACCACTCAACTTTTCGTGTGTGTGTGTGTGTGTGTGTGTGTGTGTGTGTGTGTGTGTCTGTCTGTCTGTGTGTCTGTGTGTATCTATGTGCAGAAGAGTCAGAGGCTTCAGCTGCAGGTCCAGAAGGTATTCCTGAGACTTGTATGTTCATCGATTTAGAAGCCCAGATGGACCAGATCCCCTCAGACTCCGGTGATATAAGTCTAGGAAATGTAAGTATAGAGTCCTATTGCAAACACGCAATTATGTTTTACAGTAACACTTTATTTTAGTGCTTCCCTGACTTTTCATCTACCATATTTAATAATTGTCCTATGGTTTAAATCTTGGCAAAATTAAGGGCATTCCCATCGGCCTCTGCTGTAGATTGTGTTTATTAGCAAATTAACGGTTATCATGGTAAACATTTTACCTTCCTAACATAAGCATGTTAGTATTGTCATTGTTCTGATGTTAGCGTTCAGCCCAAAGCACCGCTTGCTTAGAAACAGCCTCACAGAGCTACTACTAGCATAACTGTAAGACTAGCAGGGACGAATCACGAAAGGTTTGCACGGCTTTTGCATATCTACTGTATATGAGGTAATATGCTTACATTTAGCGCAAAATTGTCCCGTTTCTATGCAAATGAGCCTCGTTGCAAAAACATTCAGAATGATCAGTTCTTTTAGCCACACACAGTTACAGTGAATAGAAAGTTGGTGGCAACTTATGAGGGGTGTCACGCCCAGACTTCCCAGTGATCATGGCAGCAGGGATTGATGCCAGGCGAAGGCATCGTCACACTCCGCTCAAACTCATTTATTTTGGGATGCAGTGACGGGGTGCAATGACAATACATTATACATGCATTTAATACATGCGTAAAAAGATGAGATTTTGTTTTTAAAAGTTATGATACAGATCAATAAACAAATCATTTTCTCCCTCATTCCTCCAAAAAAGGGCAAATTGCAATCAGCTGCAAATCTTTATGGGCGTGTTTGCTCTGTAATGTAATTATTGCAATATCTTTTGTGAATAGGACCCTTAGATGGGGCAGATTGCAGTTGCAATTCATAATGCTATCAGCAGCTGCGATCCACTCTTTGTTTATTCACCTGTGGTTCTTGTTGAGGTATGGACCACAGTTTTAGTGAGAAACGTCATGGAGTCATTTACGAATCATCTTCTTAGGAACATGAATAGTTGTTGAGATATCTTCGTCCGGATCAAGGTGTTTATCAACGACTGCTTGGGCGACATCACCACCCCTGCTGCTCGCTGTTGGTATGAAAAGGGTTATAATTCAAGATACTTGCACAATGAATTGCTTTTATTAGATCAAACCCACACATATCAGTATGAGCCTGTGTAACTGGACCAGAGAGACACCTGCTCTGTTTCTGAGACAGATTATTATAAGTGTCTGTAGAAGACTCTCTGCCTCTCTGTCTTGTTTTTAGCTCTGGTGCTGTGTGTGCCTTGTGGCCCCTGTGAAGTTCTAGAGTTGTTCAGGGTCCATTACGTCTCTGGTGGGGGGCTAATGGTGCAATGCCTCTCCCTCTGCGCTTGTTATGGCTGTGTGTGTTGCGTGTCCCTGCGTGCCCGCAGCTCGATTATTGTCATTTTGATTGATACTTTCACATTGTGTGGTTGAAGGCTGGTGTCTTAAATGGCAGATTATCCATGAAGCTATTGTGGTCCCACAATATTGAGTCGGTTGCTGCACGAACGGCTCTCTCTTTTGTTCTTTTATTATTGCTCTCACCACCTTCATGTTTTGTAGCTGAGCAGACAATCTATACAGCTTCTCACTGTAGTTTGACTGCATGTCATTTGAAGTTGCACATCTGAGAGATTTCCCTTACATGGATAGAAAAGGTTTTGTGTCATGAAGTAAAGCGGTTCATCTGAACTGTGTCCTGTTCTGTAAATGTGCTTCAGAATTCAAACAGAGAAAAGCTCATGAAGCCGAGTGGAAATATGTAGAGTTCATACTCTAGAATTCTTTTAGAAAATGTCTTAATGTCTATAACATGCAATATTAAACGATCTAAGTGCTTATCCTATTTGATGTACTCTCCCTCAGGTTAGAGAAGGGGAGATTGGACCTTTTAAAAGGATCAAACTGGAGGTGGTCTTCACTCCGACCGTTCCAGGAGAGGCCAAGCTGGACTTTCACATCAAATTCTCTGACTTAACCAGCAAACCAGTAAGACACAGCATGTTTATCATTTGTGAATATACGTTAAAAACAATGATAAGGGGAGTCGTTTTGAAAGTGTACAAAGACGTAAATATTGATTCACATCAGTGTGACGTTGTGTAAACCATTTGTAATTAAAGGCATGTTGGTACAAACAGATACCCATCCAGGTGAGGGGTGTGGCAGTCAGCGTCCCTGTATGGGTGGTTCAGCCCAACATTGACCTGAAGATCTGCATGTTCGACCGCCTCTATCAAGACCGTATCAGGGTCCAAAGCAGGTGAGTCCCAGAGCCGGAGATGGCTGACAGATTTGTCATATATGTAAAAGCCCTTGATACACTTGTGGCAATGAATTCATGTTTCCCGCTTGGCTTTCAATCATAACCCATCATTTTAAAAGCAAGAGAAGGACTTAAGGGGTCTCAGGGAATCCACACAACAATATGATTTACGTGTGTACAAACAGTACTCTATCCCTCGTTGATGTCCAATTGGTTTACCCTTTAGAGTGAGCCATTTACACATGTCTAAGTACTTTGTTTGAACACATCAAATGAAGGGACACGAGACGCCATCAAATACCATACAAGTGTCCCTTTAAGTAATCATCATTGGACAACATTGGATCAAAGACAAACATAGTGTGGCAAGAAACTGTATGAAGCCTTATTTGAGTTTCATTAGTTTTCAAGGTGATGTGCATGTTATTAAAAACACGTGGCGTCGGTAATTTTAAAGGACAGTTCACACAGAACATGAGACCTCAGGGTACCTTTTATTTACAATAGTGTTCATTTTGTTAGCAATGTTTTTTATTCAGTCTTAGTCCTGTGTCTAATGTCCTGGTTAGTTTTTAGTCAATCTCATCCTGCTTTTTAGTCAAGTGTTGATATAGTCACAGTTTAGTGACCTCCCAGCAGCCTCGTCACTGTCTCATCTTGGTCATGGAAAAAGAGTTGTTGACAAGCATATTTAGTTACAGTTTCATCAACAAAATGAACGCTGTTTTACGGATCCCTTAGTGTCCTAATAATTTCCCAAAAAATTTGTAAAAATCACTTTTCTATGATGTTTCTTTGACGAGCGTACACTTGGTGAGTACCACCTAATATTTGAGTTTGTAAGAATGAACCAGGGAGTGATCGTTGCATAATAGAAGTGCACAATGTCTAAAAAAAACAACTGGCCATACAAGTTTTACATCAGTCACGTTCTAGGAAATGATTAGGAAAATGTTATTAGTGGAAAGGTGCCTCTCTGTAAAATTGATTTCAGTTTGGGATGAGTTGTGTTTTCCTGTACAATTTGAGCAGATGGTCCACACACACACACACACACACACACACACACACACACACACACACACACACACACAAGCACCTATACAGTCTTTTCCCAAAGGTAACAGTACAGTACTCACTCGCAGTATTTGTGCAGGACTAGTTTTAGCTTTTACAGGGGAATTTACTTAAATGAGATCAAAATGTTTGCCCCCCGGGGTGCACACAGTCTGTACCTGACATGAGATTCAGACCTCTCTAAAGTAGTCAGCCTCCAGTTCAGCCTTTGTATACAGACAGTTGCGGTGTGTATTTTATACTATCGGGGGTATAGTGATTTTAGGTGTGCTTTTCTTTGAGGTGGCTGAAATACAGCAGTACATTGTTTAGCGTCCCTGCTGTAGCTCCGGTCTTCTCCAAACTGAGTGCGTGCTGACAGACATCTACTGTAGATAATACACTGACTATGGATAAGTACTTCATAAAATCCCACTTCAAAACACTCAAACTATCCCTTTTAATATGCTGTTTAAAGCTCCCAGCCCAATGAGATGACTGCAGAAGTGAGTGGTGCGGGTCATATTTCCATTTTATTTGTTGTCATGCTTGGAAAACATTATTGGAATAGTAGGTTTGAAAACGTGGCATGGATTGCTTATGTAGCATGCTGGCTTATCTGCTGAATGCAATACTAAAACTCCCTCACATACTCAGTCTCTGCCAAAGCAGGCATTTTCACAGAAACCCGGCTCATAGAAATCCCTTAAAATGGACCGGGCCAGCTGAGCCAAGTTTTGAGATATTCAACAAATGTGCGGACATAATGAAATAGAGATGCATTAGCTGATAAATATTCCCAAACAAAGGATGAGGCAAGGGACCAAGTGGTAAGCTCACATCCCCACAATCCTCTTTGGTCCATAGAATAGCACAGGGTAACAGTAAATCCTTCATGATTACGGCCGTGATACAGTATGATGCACACGCAATTCACCCGGCGGCAGAAACATTTGCAGACGTGTGGTCCACCACCTAGCCAGTCATTGTGTCACATCATGTGGGGGAGGGAGTGCATGTGTGGGGGTGGGGGATTTGTGACAACTGCCATCTGGTGTGCTGCAGCACATGTGACAAGATGACGATGATCAGTGTGAACGGCAGCCTTTAAAGTAAAAAAAAAAAAAAAAAAAGTTAATGCTTGCACCAGCAAACCATGCAATATGTCACTCTGCCTCCAAGACTGTAATTTGAACACAAAATAGCTTGGCAGGCTTTTAGGGGAACAATAGGAGTGTGGCTGCTTTCATCATACAATGTGTCACTTTTTCCTTTTGAGTAGATGAGTAGATATCCCACAAGTCCTCCTTAATTTGTGACAGATTTATTTAAGAGAACGGCACAAAGCATAATTAAATATCTTGTCTGTGAGCCAGTGATTTGAACATTACTCCTACTAATTGAAAGATGTTTTAAGAAACTTTAAAATAAGCAGTGTTGTGTGAGCCAATGATTGGAATATTGTGCACACAATTGGCAGAGTTTTTCTTTTTGGGAACAGCAAGGCTTCTTTTTTTTTCTTTTCTTCAACCCTCCTCCACTGGCACCTGCTGGGAGTTGAGCATTCCTGCCCAAACTCAGGCCTCAACCAACCTGCTTTTTTTCCTTCACAAGCTCTCCCCGATTTCTCTGTTTAATTTATTTCTAATATGCCTACTGTGCCTCGTCCAACCTGCGTCTGGTGTTGTTTGGCAACATTTGTAATGTGAGTGTGTTTTTTCTGTTATATTTTGTTCTTCTTTTTCAGATAATAGAACTAAAGCTACTTATGATAAAATATATTATACGCTATACAACAGACAGTGCTGCATTATGGGGATGGTAAGCCTTTCCGTGTTGGCTTGGTATCCCATGAGGTTTGGGAGTACATGTGGAGTGAGCAAGAGACTAGCTGCGTTCTGTCTTTGAAACAACATGGTTATTAGAGGCACTCTGTTTCCCCACAGGAACGTCCACAAACTGACATGGCTCTCACCAAATGGAAAAGACAAGAACAAATCGACCATTTGATGATCAACGACAAGTGGAGATGCTTGTTGAGAGATGTCAAAGAGCTAAGAGGAACAAACGTCTCTAGTGACCACCACTTTGAAGAGACTTGAATCTCAAAATAAACAAACATCCAGGCTCAAGCAGGAACTACAATCCAGTACCAAAATACAAACTTACAAAAGGGAAAAAGACTGGTGAGGAGAGACGAGCCTACCTGGAATAGCAGGGAAATACAGCCGAAAAAGCAGCTTCCCATAATTATCAAGGAACAGTCGACGAAATCATTAATCTGATATGTGGATAATTTAGAACCAATAATCAAATCAAAGATAAACAAGGACAACTACTCACCACAGAAAAAGAAGATGGACGGAGCATTTCAGAGAGGATGTCAACTGAGATCCCCCTCTACATCCAACAGAAACACAGGAAGTGGCAGAAGACCACCAACACAAATAGAAATCATGGGAGCCATAAAATCACATAAGATATTCAAAACCGGATAAATAAAACACGTACAACCTTCTTAAGACTCAAACAAATCTGGAAATCCAACCAATTCAGCACCAAACTCTGAATCTTCCAAAGCTGTGTGGACCATCAACACTACCCTCCGGTGTCAGAATGCTAGGAAACAACAGGACATTCACACATTTCATGCCTACGTAGGATCATGCATATATTCTGGCCGAAGATCACCAATAAATATCCATCTCAAAATCACCCAACAAGATGATACATTCAATACTCAAGAGACACAGGTGGACCTGGATTGGCCGTGTGCTCATAGTGGATATCAAAGCAATCCCAAGAGTCGCATTAAACTGGACCCCAGGAGGCAAAAGAAGGAGAAGGGAGGCCCAAAATAACATGGCGCAGGACGATAGAGAAAGAACTCCCAGCACCACCAACAGAGCTGAGGGACCATAGAGGAATTGGCCAAAGATTGAAGGAAGTGAAGGGAATTTGTTGCTGCCCTTTGTGCCAGCCGGCACAATGGGGATGAATAAGTGAGAAAGACAACATTAAGGAAATCCTCTTAGAGTATATTCTTTAATCTAATCTTTAAGTATAAGAAGTTGTTTCCCTGAAATCATTCTCTGTTTTAATACGTAAATCTACGACCAAAGGAATCAGAAATATTAGTATAATGTCATGCTTACATTTCACAGTGTTTTTACCCCAAGGAAGCAAATGTAAAATGACCTTTAAATGATTAAGCTTCAGAAATAAACTGGTCACATGCAGACAATATTAAAGACATGCCCCTATTAATTAAAATGGCTAATTGCCCTAAATGATTATGTACTCCTCCGAGAGTGGTTTGAAGGCCGGAATAAAAATAACGACTTAATATCCCCCAAGTGTCCCTGGGAGTCCTTGCCTCGGGGAAACAACCATCTGGTTGACCTCACTGTTCAAAGTGGGCCATTTCATTTGAGAGGGTAATGGGGAAATGAGGGGTCCCTGAGTCTATTTGGCCACAGCTCGCTCTTTGCTCACCTTTGTATCTTTGAGGATGAAAGCAGACATAGCAGAATGTTATCACCTCCAGCAAACAGATCAGTGTGTTTGTACTGTCATCGTTTTGTGAAGGTGTACCAGTGTGGGCTGTGGTTGGATGTGTTGGAGAATTCCCATGGTGAAGAACCATTTATATCACAAGCTTCAGCTATAACTGAGGCTTGTAGCCACAGGCACAACCATCTGTTGGAGCTCCTGGAAATTGGGTCACCTAAATGATTTGGACTTGGGGTACATCATTCCATAAAAAGCTATTTCTGTGTCACTCAAACAAAAAGTATTTTCTCTGTCCTAGCTTGAGTCCCTGAGGGGTAAATGGTTTGCTCTCTGATATCCACTGGGCTTCGCACCTGGAATATGAGTTGTTGCTATTGTTGCTGTCGTATCAAATGAATGTGTTTACCTGATTGCCCATATGTTGTCCGTATGTCTTTAATGCCACGAGTGTCAACATAATTTCCTGTGCACTATTGCCTGAGCGTTACTGCCCGTGCATTATATTTCAATGACAGTACAGATTACTCCTATTCTTAGAGAAATGCACTTGCTCTGTTAGCATTAAGCTAATGAAAGCATATCTTTTCCATGACAGCGCCAGGACAGCTTTGAAGCTGACCTTTGAGGTGTGCCGGGAAATGAGGAAACACATGGAGATCCTTCCAAAGACGGGCTTCGTCCAGGCCCAGTCGAGCTTCAATGCCCAACTCAAGTTCCTGCCAAGGTGAGGAAGGACACGCAGAGGATGCAATGATAATGGAATCACTGAAGCATTCATAATCTTATTTTAGACTGTAAGCTTGTTAAGCTTCTATCAACCTTCTATGAAAGTGCAAACTTATTTTTTTTACTCCAAAGGAGACTTGACATATGTGTTGAGCCAGGCTTGCAGTTTTGTGACTTCTCAGCCTCTGCTTATTCAACAGAGGAGAAACTGCTGTTTTACTGCACACAGAAAAGTCTGGTTTCAGAGTTCTTGGAGGGAGATAGAGGCGTTAGCTACTAGTATACTACAACGCTTATAGGATAGCTTCCCTTTTTGATAGAAGCAAGCTGTGGAGTCTTACGGAGGTACAAATGGCAGCAATCTATACAACAGCCAGCGAGTATAAAACAGTTGCTTCCACATACCTGCACTCTGAGCACGATGGTAATGGTTTCTAATGACATTGAAGGACATGGTAATTCTTTCTACAACAAGACGGGCTCTATATTTAGATGGAGAGGCAGGAGTTTAACTGTAGTTTGAATGCCAGGAGAGCGGACAGGGGACCCCCAGGGCAAATATGAGAGGCGTGCAGTATGTAAAAACTCAGCGTGGGCACTAGAATACTTCTGCCCACCCTCCTGTTTTTCCCTTCAGCAGCTTCTTGAATTGATAGCTGAGAGGATATCAATGTTAAAAAAAACTTTAAAAACAGGAGGACATTTCCCTCACACATGACCAAATTTTAAGGGAGTGCGGCGGTCATCGTTCAGCAAAGGGGCAGGAGGGGAAAGTGGGAAAATGTCAGTAATCTGCCTTAGTGAATCAGCAGAGGTTTTAATGCAAGGATTAGAGTACAGCATTACTCGTGCTGCTGCTGAGATGGTGCAGCGCTCACAAGCACTAACACAGCTACCACCCCCTCCCTACTCTCGCTGTATCACACGTTTTCTATTCGGTCTCTCTCTCTCTTGTCTTCTCCCACTCTCTCACACATACTTCTCTTTTTCTTGGCCTCTCACCTCCGTGCTTAACTATACTTCCCTCTCTTTGCTTTTCTCTACAGTCCTCTATCTCTGTGCTCCTTCCCTTCCCCTCTCACTCTTCATCTATTCTGCCTCTCTCTGTTACTCTCAAACTCCTCTCATCCCTCTGTGCGTCCGCCATCCACCACTGCTTATATGCTGGACCTGATTCTGCTTACATAACCTGAGACACCAGAGCCAGTTCCCTGTGCTCACATATTTATTAAAGGATAATTCCAGTTTATTACAACTTGGATTTTATGCTGTAGATTAGCTCCATAGATTATGATAACATTGATGTCGCCAAGTTAATTGCTGGGATCTGGGAACAGATTCATATTTTTATATATTGTGTTTGTTGGGTGTTGTTATTTATCCCTACAACCTCAAATTCACACAAATCACACTGGGAATAGATCCAACATGTCAGCAAGCTGTTTCATCTCCGTCATGGTTGGATCTCGCCTTCTAATCTGTCCGATTTTTGGCATGTTTGCTTTTGTTTTATTCAGTGGCGCTGTGTCATTTAAAATGGCACTGTCAAGTCTTCCTAGCCAGAGCCTGTGATTGGATTTCCAAATCCTCATTAGCTGCACTGCCTTCACTTACTGTCTCACACACACACACACACACACACACACACACACACACACACACACACACACACACACTCATACACTGTTAAATCTGGATTCAAAATGACTCATACCTTCTCATTCTTTACCCAGGTGCTTCTTGCTTTCCCTCCTCGGGCATTTGGGAGAGGGTGAGCAGCACATTCTTGCTTCCTGCTCTGGAGTAATGTGCTCAACCTGCCCACATCCTTCAACGTCTTTCCTTTGCTTCATCCCTCTCCGCCTGTCTTCCTCCACTTTTATTTGTCACCATGCAACCCACATGTTTCGCTCACATATCTAAAGCATGTTTCCATACACTGTTTGTGATCCTGCTCAGCTCAGAGGAATTCAGACGGACTCTGACTGTCTGAATTGCCATCGCACTCATTTATCCCGACATCGTGGTCGTGTTAGCCAATTACTGTTTGGGAGAATTAGGTTATTTAGTCATTTTCAGACAACATAGGAGGTTGTGGAGGTGGCTGCTTGGAGCGGTTTATGTTTTTTGTAGAAGTTTGGCCATTTAAAGGGATAGTTCGGATTGTTTGAAGTGGGGTTGTATGTGGTACTTTTCTACAGTTAGTCTTTTACTTACAGTATGGCTGTCGGCACGCCCCCAGTTTGGAGAAACAAACAGGAGTTATGGCAGAAGTAAAGCAATGTACTGCTGTAAATGTGGGCGTCAGCAAAACATATTTTAGAAACCGAAAACAAGGCCCATCAATATCAGTTAAGTGTATGCTATATTTAGAATATTTTCACTGTGTTGCCTTGCTGTCAGACAGCCTTTTCAGACGGAGAAGACATTATATCCATCTATGCTCTTGCCAAGGCCACCAGACTCCTTTGACAAAAACAGTCATTTTACCTCGCAGAACGCAGGGTTTGTTCGAGGCAGCGGCAGACCAACAACTCCAGAGTTTGTCGTCATTTAGAGAATTTTTCAATCACACAAGACCAGAAACAATTTTAAGCCTGATGACAAGATCATTAGAATGCGATGGCTTCAACGGTTTTAGGTGTAATCCCTGAACAGCGAGGCAATGTGTCCCGCCCTGGCATATCCGTCTGATAAAAGGGAGATTACACGGATGATTTACTACAGATTACACCAAACAGCTTCACCAATACTTTCACTAATAGTTCATCGCTCACCAGTAATAGAAACTTTGATGATGCTTTGAGTTCCAGGAATACAAACAAACTAAATAACCTGTTTGGTTAACATGATTTTTAAGAATTATTTCACATTCATTTACTGTATTTGTTGCCCATCCATTTCCCCATAGTGCACAATCCCTAAACCTCTTAATCTGTTTTGTAATCCTTTTCATCGTCACTTTTTTTTTTAATGGTGAAGGGAAATCCAAGCAGGAGTCTTTAGAGGATTATATATTTTTTTTAAATTATATATATATATATATATATATATATATATATATATATATATATATATATAAAATATATAATATATTATATTTGCTCCCCTCAGGTAAAAGAAAGTAGCTACTTTCCTAAAGATCAGATGCTCTTAAAGTCTTTTGGGTTTTTTCAGCCTTGCTCTCAAGCATATAAGTATATTTTCTTTGACTTTCCAGGTTTTTTAGGGATGGACACGTAGATAAAGTAGATGAAGTTCTGCTCAGTTATTTCAGCAGTTCCAGGTGAAATCCGTTTCGCTCTGTGGCTCTCTCGGCAGTACCACAAAGTTCAAACAACTATTACAATTTGACCATGTCCTCAGCTGATCTTAGAAGTATCATTAAAGAAATAATTACTTTTGGACGAGGCTGCGGATAATCTGGCTACAGATCTTTGCAGGACATTGACAAATCTGAAACCCCATCCATCCGGAAAAACTCTCCCGAGCATATGGGCCTGGCGACGTCCCACCATGCTTTTCCACTCTGCCCCTGCCAAGCTAATTCAAGAGTGACTCTCCAGCAGCGATTCTATTTGCAGGCAGAACAAGAGTGCTTCTTTAAATACAACCCCCCTTGGTCAAGCTATGTGGGTACTTATTTTCATTAGTCCCCTTTGTAAATGAGGATATTTAATTTTGACGTGCGAGGAAGCAACCTTTTCTAGCTTTGAGTCATGAGGGGTGTTGTAGTAGAACGGGCTTGTTTACAGCAGCTGCAGTGAGACAGGAGTAAATGTGAAAGAAAACACAAGCCTGTCCTCGAACCTGAAGCTGACAGATTTGTTGGAGGCAAGGCTTGGTTGTAGCACTTTGGGGAAAAAAACACACTGACATCTGGAGAGCCTTAAAACCACTGACATTTACAGCATTAGCTCTCAAGCCTTCAACCAGCATTAGGAGCCTAAAGAGGGAAAGACAGGGAAGACAGTCGATAGGAGGGGAACAGAGGAAGGAAAAGCAAGGAATAGGAAAGAGGGGGAAAAAAAGAGGAAATGAGAGGCGGGGGTGGATCTGAACCACAATCTGCATTTGACATTTGACCACTGTTTACATGATAATGAACTATACACACACATACATACGGTATACACAGTGTGTAGATATAGTGTATGTTATATTGAAGGGCTGACGTTTTACATAAGCCTGTGCATGACTACTGGGCCTCTTTGAATCATACTTACGTCTCCCATCACCATGGCTACAACCTACAGTAGTGTGGAGGCACGCTCCACATCTCTCTGCTGCTCTCCCTGGCGAGCCGATCCTACCGCCGTGGGTTAAATTAAAATAATGGGTCTTCAGGGTCTGAATCTTTTTCTTTCTTTGAAAATCTCAAGAGTGGCTCGTGGCTTTTGCCCGATGTACTGAAGGGTAAAAAAAGGGCAACCTTTAAAATCACTGTTGTGTGTATTTCCAAGCCTCTAATTGGTGTCTTCAATGGTCATGAAGCGATAATATAAAGTTTTTAATGCATAATATTGGTGTTCAGTCTCCCTGCCTTTTTTTGGTGTTTGCTCTCTCACAGAAGCTCCTTATCCAAAGATGCCAAGAAGCTTTTTGACAGAGATACAGGAGTCCTGGAGGTTCCAGTGACAGTGCAAGTAGCAGGCCAGGTTTGTATTATATTAACACACTGCAGTCTGTGTCTCAGTAAACCTCCCTGTGATCCTGAAAACAGCCTTCTTATTGTGCAAACACGGGGCTTGTGTCCTACTTTGTCCCTAATGGAAGCGGAGCGGTTTGAAGGTTATAACCCATTTTGCTGGTAACAAGCTAAAATTATCTCCCACCCCCAAGGCCCAGTTACTCCACGGGCGCTAATAAGCCGAGCATAAAGGTTATCCCATATTGTTTCACTGAAAATGTCTCTAGAAGCACAAAGAGGGGAAGCAGAAAGCTGTGTGTTCTCTTCTTATTCCATGGAGTACATATTATGTGCCAACATACATTTTAGTTGTGTATTTATTTATTTATATGTGTAATTATCTTTATTAAATGTCACGCCTTTTCACCATGAGGTTATGCTTCAAATCGCTTACTGACTGAAGAAAGCAATTACACACTGTCTTCATATATAAGAGTATAGCACATAACATTTGGATACTTAAGACATAAATGTACGTTCACACTACAATTTACAAGTCTGGATCATTTGCAGTACAGATGATGAAAATATCTGATCAATTGCAATAGTTACATCTACAGTATGTGCGTACAAAAGTAAAAGGAGAAGCTGACTACAGCTCCCATGGTGCATTTCGTTAAGGAACAATTTACTTACCTGCACTGTTAATGAGTTGACTTTTAGATTCTGGGTTAATTTGGGGCAAATTTGGCAACTAATTCCCTGTTTCTTATTGCCAACAGCAACAATAATGCTCCGATTCACATCTCTGCTCTGGGTTCTTCCTCCATGACAGCAGCAGCTGAGGCTATTGTATTATTCAGAGCCATCCGTTATAGCAAAGTGACAGAAAGAAGCATGACTTCTCAGAAAAGGGTTAGAAAAGAAGTGCAATTATTTTCCTCTCGACGATATCCTACATTTTCCTCAACATAGACACACCGGATGCTCCTGGATGATGTAACATCGCTATAGGTTATTTCCATCAATTTTAACTACGTCAACATTCTTGTCAAAACAATCACATTCTGTCAGTTCGGCATGGCGAATGGCTTTAAATACTACGGTCAACAGCCTCAGTCGCCATTGCTATAGAGAAGAAGACATTCGGAGCGAAGTGAATTCAGAACGCATCATTGTTGCAGTCAGGAATAAAACTCTGACACTGACCAAGAAGCTGAAAGTGACCTGATTAAAGCTGCTTGTGTTATTGCTTTTCTAAAAAGTTACATTTTCAGCTTCCGTCGGATGTTAGCGTCGCACATAACAGAATGAAAGTTTTTTTTTTTTTTCTATGGCTAAATAATATTTGATCTAAGCTTTCCGTGTGTACAGTATGGACTTCTGTTTCTTAAAAACAAATGAGGAAAACACAATCTGCCACCACAAAGGATAACTTATTATTATTTCCAGCGCTCTGAAACGCAGCTCAGTGACAATTATAAAGTGTAGATGCAGTTGATTCCATTTCATTATCAATAATCACTAATAATGAGTGTTGCCTTGATGTGATGTTAATGTTATTATAATATAACTTGAGACGAGTCCACATCGTAGATTTGTTGTTATATTATAGCTTCCTTGTGAAACATTGATAAGCATAAGTGTCAAACATAATAAATAATTCCACCTAAGAGGCACACATCTCAATATCCTCTTTTACAATGGTCATCTTGCATTTTGAAATATAATAACAGTTAATTCAGGAGCCCCTGGAAGTGGAAAATAAATGGCTTCCAGCAACTGAATTCCTTCAGCTCGTCAGCAGCAGCCTTTATTCAAAAACACAGAGCAGCTGCTTAGACATTCGTGTTGCATTGATGCCAGTCCTCTTTCTCAGTAAATCTAAATCTGGTTGGTCTTCTTGCCAAATTGTCACCTTCCCCCCCCCCCCACCTTCCAGCCCCTATTCCTTGTCTTCCTGAGAGGAGAGGATTGTGGGGGGATCGGAGCCAAACACTGGGCCAGGATGCTCCTGTGGAGCACCAAAGCTGTTGCCCTCAGCCCCAGACCCTGAGCTCCTGGCTTTAAACCAACACACACACACACACACACACACACACACACACACACACACACACACACACACACACACACACACACACACACACACACACACACACACACACACACTGTTGTATGGTCACCAGACGCCACAACAGCCAGCAAAGCAATGGTGCAGAGACCAATAAACAAGGTCATCTGCTGAGCACTGACGTGATTGACGTCGACTTTATCTTGAGAACAGAAACTCACAAGCATATTTAGTTTTCTAATACAGCACAGCATGTATTGTCTGTGTATTCAAAGATTGATTTAGCTTAATGGATGTCATGATATTGTTTGTAGAAATTAGTTGATATTAGCTCACGTTAGTAGAAAAGATGATTGGATTTTGACATAAAAATACAAATACTTTTTTTTGCCATGTTTTGTTAAACAGGTGCACAATATAACCGGGGATGTGATCTAAAAGGGTTAAAAAAACGTTTCTCATTTCATCTCGACTTTAACACAGTCACTCAGTCAATCGTGCTTACTACACGGCGCTCCAGTAAATACAAAGTATATAGTAATCAAAATATTCCTCAAGAAATGCACAGGGTCATTTCTCGATTCATCACAGGCTTAAGAAGGCCTGTTTCTTTTGGATAAAGGAAACATCAGTCCATGCTCCTCCCATGTTCATGTTGCAGTCTTTGTTCTCCTCAATGCTTTTTTTCTTCAGTCTGCATATGAAAATGTGTAATTAAGATTTAAAAAGTGATACCAGAACAGCCACCGGATCCATTTGTATTTCATAAGTCAAACCACCCTGACAATTATTCACATTATTGTGATGTAAGAATGAAATACAGATCATCTAGATCGAATGCAGTGTGGGGACATTAAAAGGAGAAAAAGTATGTATGAAGGAATCAAATTTTTCTTTTTTGATGTTGATACAAATGCTCTCCTGAAAGAAGAACGTCCAAAGGTCGTGTGAAGATGCTTCATATCTGTGTGTTCAGGTGAAGCCGATCCACTTCACAGTCCAGGCTGTTGTGACCTCCTCAGACCTGCGCTTTGACCGGACTGAGGTGGACTTTGGCTGCTGCTCCGTGTACAATTCTGTCAAGAGCAGCGTTCGCCTTACCAACATGTCCCTGCTGCCCCAAGAATTTGGCTTCGTGGGCATTCCACAGGTACTGCCCCAGGAACTAGAACTTCTATGATTTCAGTTTACAGCGCTGTGAATACCTTGTGGTAAATATTACTGTATTTGTGAAGTACAGTTGCTTGGATCCGTACAAGCAGAAACTAACCCAGATATTATTAGTCACTGAAGAACAATGTTTTCACCACGTCAGGTGTGTAGGAGACTCATATTTACTCATTAAAATAAACCGTTATTTCACTGTTGGAATTTCAGCTTCACCCTTCCTTTCACAGGTTCCCCATTTTTTTTAGATTTGCTCTTTTCGTTCAACCCTTAAAGTTGTAAAACCTTAGGATTTCAGTCCTGGTTGATTTGGCAACCCCTGTGGTTACCGTGGCAACAGCAAATGCAGTTCAACACTACAGCGCTCGTTGAGAAGCTGCTTTGGCAGGAAATACAACAAATCCATTACAACAGTTCAATGTTTTTAATGTGAAGCAGCAGCAGCTGTAACTTAATACAGCGACTCCGCCACTATCGATACAAACTACTATCCTTGTACGGATCATTTTAGGGTTTGTTCATTTTCTGGTTTTGACTCTTGACTTCCTGGTTTCTATTAATAGCGCGGATCTAATTAGCGGTGCTATGCAAATAGTGGCCTGTGTTTGTCTCTCATTTTCTTCCAGCTCTGGCAGTTCTTAAAGCTGTTACGGTACAGTATAAAACTGGTCAGATGTTTGCTAAACTGTGTGCACAAGCAGCACATGTAAATCCACACAGTGTGACACATTCACATTTTTCATGTAAAGGAAGTTAAAAGACAAAATTACAGAGTCGGAGCCCTTCCTTGTTGCCCAAATGTATATTGTCAATAGAGAGATAATTACTGTAAATGCATTGAGTGACTATTGTAGGAAAGAAAATCGTCAATAAATGGTATAAACTTTGGGGTTTTATTTCTTTAAAATCTGTAGCTGTAAATGGAAAATTCCAACAATCTGTGTTGTTTGTGTTCCCTCACACTGCAGTTCATTGAGGTCCAGCCTAACGATGGCTTTGGCACTCTGCTCCCACAAGAGACCCTGGAGATTGATCTGATTTTCAGTGCCAACAAGTCCAAAGACTACAAATTCCAGCTCACCTGCAAATCAGAAATTAACAGGTGAACTTTTAATCTTGCATTGTGGAATAAATGAAATGTCATATAGAGATTTTCTGATTTAAATAACCAATACATCCCTGATTTTCGGTGTCATCATGTCTGATATGATGGATATGATTCAGTTTACTGCATTGATTACGTATTAATATATAACTTTATTTTTCTTTGTCATCAGAGATTTCCTTCTGTCGTGCCGAGCAGTGGGCGTCCGCCCTCCGCTGCAGCTCTCCCATTCTCTGGTCCAGTTTGGGGCCACGGCAGTAGGTGATCACTCCTCTGCCGTACTTTACCTGACCAACCATCAAACCAGCCAGAACCAGCCCAAACAAGCAGCCCCTCCGGTGGTCAAGGACACCATGGCTCCTGTCATACCCAGGCTGTTCTCCTTCAGCCTCCCCCAGGATTCAGACATCAGCATCACTCCTGCTGCGGGCCGCCTGCTGCCCGGAGAGGTGGAGTAACACACCTCTTGTGTTTACATCGAGATTAAAGGGGCACTCCACAGATTTTACACATAAACGTCCGATCGCTACTCTTTTGAACGTGTCTTTTGATTCCCCCAACTTTATGGAAGTGCAATACTAAAGTGCTGGAGTGCCTCTTTAATATGGACTGTAAGAACCTGTTCAAACCAAGCATGTTATTAGCACTATAGGGGGCAGCTGAAGAATATTTTGGCCCTAATATTAATTTGCCCCACTCCCTCACAACTCGCTGTTTTAGTAATCCTGTGCAGCCTGATCTCCTGAGGTTGTGTTTGCCAATATCGTAATGTAACATTGTCACAATTAAAGTTTTAGACTACATGTGATGCTAATGTAACACAGCTGCTGTTGGCTCGCAACAGATTCCTGCGTAGTGTAACGGTGCTCTCTACTGGACATCTGAAGAAAGTGAACACGTGCTTTTTATTTTTGCTGCAATATCAGTTAGTCCAGAACATAATACAAGAAAACAGCAAATCCTAAGGTCAGTTTTATATTTCCTGGATGCAGCATCATTTCAAAGTGCAGGTGTTTTGAAAAGCTTTGTTAGTTTATTGTTGTGAGTCGTCACAGTGGAAGTAAAAGTTCTATTTTGCATCAGTTTACAGTGGAAGACTTTCTTTAATGCTATGTTTATGGAAGCAATTATTCCGTTGCATTTATTGTTTTCACGTTACAGAGGCCCAGTGGGAGAAATCCAGTAAATAGTCTGCAATTGGAAAACAAGGATAATCACTCTCAGTCCACGCTAGAGAAACCCCAGAACAGGAGACTGCCCAAACTAATTTAAACCTCCACAGAACGCTGGTCTCTGAATGCCATTTAAAAGTTTCCTCAAAATGTGTATAATACAACACATAACAATAAGCAGCTAGATGCTCTAAATCTGAGAAATACATGATCCCCTCTCTCCTCTCACATAGAGATGTCTGGTCCAGGTGACGTTCAGACCCACACTGTTAGACCAGCACATCAAAGAGGAGGCGCTGCGTCTCTTTCACCGAGCCAAGTTGCTCCGTGAGAAGGAGTTGGAGAGGAACAGACACTCTGAGCAGGAGGTACGACCATACACACACACGCACACTCACACTCACACTCACACTCACACACACTCACACACACGCACACTCACACTCACACTCACACTCACACACACTCACACACACTCACACACACACTCACACTCACACACACACACACACTCACTCACACTCACACTCACACTCACACTCACACTCACACTCACACTCACACACACTCACACTCACACACCTACTCCAGTCACCTCCTGCTGGTGTGAGGGTCAGTCTGTGCTGCTGCAGGGGCTTTACATGTGAGCACATCTTCACCAGCTTACTGACTTCTTCGCTTTCATCAGCATTCTGGTGTTTGTACAGAATAGATGCTATCTTAGCATGAACCCATCCGTCACATTGATGTGTGTGTTGGTTGTTAGACCAAAAAGGAGCTCCCAGTGGAAACCAGTAAAGGAAAGGAGGCATCTGTGATTCCAACAATCAGCAAGGTGTCAGGCAAGCCAAAGACGGACCAACTGAGTGAATCACCAGATCCTGCCGACATACAGCCGGGGTGAGAGGTTTTCATTTCTACAAAGACTTCATTTAAATGTTCCCAGAAACATCCAAAAGAAAATCGGGGATGCAGCCTTTTGCAATTATGCACCAAAGCTATGGAACACTTTACCTGCAGACATTAGGGAGGCAAGCTCGCTCAATATCTTCAAAAGTAAACTGAAGACATATCTCTTCACTTTAGCCTTTTAATAGGTGATATTTTATACAATCTTTAATGCTATTACTCGATGCCACTTTAAACTCATTGTTGCTATTTCACAGTCACTTACATCAACACTGTGATTATTGTACTGTAAATGCTCTTATTCTGTCCTTGTACTAATTGTTATGTTTTTGCTGTGAAGCACTTTGGGCTGCACTTCTTGTATGAAAGGTGCTATACAAATAAAGCTTATTATTATTATTATTATTATTATTATTATTATTATTATTTATTCCCTTGATGTCATCCATCTGGTTGATTGCTCTGTATCACAAATTACTTT
Organism: Cottoperca gobio; assembly: GCF_900634415.1. Lineage (NCBI taxonomy): Eukaryota > Metazoa > Chordata > Actinopteri > Perciformes > Bovichtidae > Cottoperca > Cottoperca gobio. The sequence continues at coordinate 16,838,128 of NC_041361.1, forward strand.
GGAAAACACGCCCAGTTTGCTGGACTAAAATACCAGTGAAGCAAATATTCATCAATAAATATTCTGCAAAAAGAGAATCAATAATTCTTTGGGAAACATCCTTCACATTTGCCTCTTTATGTAGGAAAGTAGGCTGAAACTCATTAATAACTTGGAGTCTGAGATCCAACAACACTGAAATAAGTTCTCTTTATCCAGATCTTTTATCAGTATTCCCATTTCTCTTTATTTGCAGTGATCACACCATATGCATTATTATCTCAACATTATCTCATTGTGAGTCGTTTCCTTCCAGGTCAGAGCAGTATGGGGAGGCCAGGGCGTCTCTGCTGCTCTCCTTCACCCAGCGCTGCAGCGAGTACACCGTTCCCTGCTTTGTGTCGGACGGAGACCCTCCAGAGGAAGACCGACAGGCCCAGCCGGCCTGGAGGTAAAACCGAGTCAGCTTCTGGACAGCTCTGTACGGGTCCTTTTGCAATATTTTCATATAAATATTAGCCATTTACGGTCCTGTTATTATGCACAGATGTGGTTTTAAACCTGAATGTGAGACGGCTCACTGCTTTTGTGAGCACAGAGTTTCATGCAGAAAATACAGTAACATATCTCAACCAAGTCCAGATGATCCCATCATAGGGTAATATTATATATGTATATACCTTCTTTTTTATGCACACACAGAAGGTTGCATAAAGTCCAGTTAATGGAAAAATAAGAAATGTCACAGGAGAGGTCAAGAAGCCACAGGCTTATACAACGGACCTCCCCTCAATGTGAGAAGAAAAACAAACAATAATAAAAAAGGAAAAGAAAAGTAAAAAACATAATTATTAGAAAAGTAAAACAAAAAATAAAGTCAACAGGAAGCTCACAACATGAGCAGGAGAAACTAAACAATCAGTACACAGCAGTCCAATAAAAACTCATTAATACATGAAAAACAAAATGGGAAAAGAAGAGAAAGTTATAAATTATATATACACTTAAATATAGACATGTTATAGAGTGTCAGTTGTTTGGTGAAATAAAAACCAAAACAAATACGCTTATTTCCCAAAATAACAATTCCTTTAATGTCCTTAGCATTTCAGTGATGCTTTAGTGGTGCATATTGTCAAATGTAGGATTTGCAGTAAACCTGGACCTCCCAGTGGCCTGCTTGACGCATCAGGTAATGCATTCTCCATCTCAACTATGAATTCTGGAGCTGCATAGCATTCAGATGATTTTCTGTTTTTATTTGTTGTTGTAATACTTATTTCAGCCACAAGAAGCTAAAGTACAACTCCACCACTTGAACATAAATGCATTCATGTTGTTTTTCCAGGTGAGTTTTAATTTCTCCCTGCACTCTGAACACATAGTACTGATATCGTTGAAATATGTTTATAGTAATGTTGCGAAACTTGCTAACACACAATATATGTGCAAACTTTTCTTTTCACAGGTGAACAAAAAATGAGGTACATGTAAAGATGATCCTGTTAAAAACTTGTTTTCCACCTTGCCTCTGTGAATGTATCCAAGAAAGAAATCTCTTTCTTCTATTTATAACATTTGGTTTTATCCAGTGACAGTTCAAAAGAAATACATATCCTGACGCTTTTACACTTGTAAACATTCTTGTTTGTACGATGAGCTCACTCAAGTATGTTCCTCACAACTTGTGTGCATCCTCCCAATCTGTTTCACGCACTCTCTAATTCACAGCATGTCATGTCTAATATCTCCACAGTCCCTTCAATACTCTTTACTTGGAGCTGCAGTGTTCTGCTGTACAGCCCCCTCTAGTGGGCACATCCAACAATGGACACAATGTCATAGACTTCCATCAGCTGGCAGTGGGTGAGTGATTTTGAACATTTACGTTGCCTTGATGGCTCTATTGTAAATGTTCTCTTGTGCATTCAGCGTACATGCCTTTATCTTATTTTTTTTGTACTTATTCATTGTGTTTCTTTTGTCCTCTATCTTTAGGAGAACGAGTGATCAAGAGGTTTACAGTTCAGAACATTTCCAAGGAATCTTTGGACGTATCCTGTCAAAACACAACGTTTTACACATAAGTGTCTAAGAGTCATGTTGTTAACCCCTGACGCAAAAAAGATTGTTGATAGAAATCCTACTTGATATAAAGTATGTACAAATGTTAAATATACTTTATGAAAAATGGATGTGCACATTATATAGGCTTAGTCTTAAATGTATTATATAGACAAATGTTTTGTGCTGCCACTCTACTTTTAGTACAGTGTTTCTTGCCTATAGTATGAGGTCTGGGGTCCCTCTTTAAAAGTGTGTATTAAAGGGTCGCATCACATTAATTACAAACATGTTTATCCAACACATTTTATTTTCCCATTTTAAGATATCAGACTTTGAAATTTCTGCCACCACCTCAATAAAATTCAGGTCAATAGGAGGCCGTTGAAAGTAACTAGGACACTTCCCCTGGAGATACATGATACATGTTGTTGTTAGATACTTACACTTTTTATGATTGTGCAGGTAAATCCAGGAAACACATGGCATCTCTTTGTCATATCCAGACATTAAATACCCCAATTAAGTCCAGTATGTCCTAAATTGCCACGACTACTTTGATTATGGCAGATACTACTGCTCCAAATGATAATAAAATCTACTGTTTACAAACTGCTTTCTTTGACCGTTTCCAAGCTGAGGTCGTCGGTGCTGGATATAGACGGTACTTTTGTCCTTCTGAACGCTCTGAGATGCATAAGACCCGGAGAAAAACACACTCTGGTGCTGGCCTTCAGTCCATCTCTGGAGAAAAAGGTGGGTGAATATGATATTATAATATTAATATTAATATAATATTAATATTATAGGTGAATATTATATTCTACAGCATGTAGAATATAATATTATAATAACAACACAACTATATTTATACAGAACATTTTCTACAGGAGGTACAGTTCAACGTGTTTTACAATGAAGTGAAGAAATGAGAATCTAAAACAGGACAATTAAAACCTGCAAATACTGCACTACAAAAACAAGCAATCACATGAATTACAGAAAAGAGGCCACAAATAGCAACAGCAGGTATGCTAAGAACAATAGAATATGTAAGGAAGGCATGAGAATGCTTTGTCTTGAATTGACCATAGAGCGCTGGCTCTAACATTAGTGTTGTCCACTGGTGTGTCCTCCTCAACCATTATACCATTATAAGTGATACCTTACCGAGCACCCTCTACTGTTCTGTAGTACTGTGAGACTCTGGAGGTGCGTAGCCAGGAGATGACCCTGGAGATTACTCTGCGTGGGGAGGGTGTGCTTCCCGTGGTCACCTCCTCCCACCCTGGAGGTCTCCTCGACTTTGGCTATGTGCTGGAGAAGGAGAGCAGCTCACACGTCCTGAAGGTCTGTCGACGGCGTGTCAGAAGTGGATTGATATGCACTGGTTACCTTGATGCTTCTGAGGAAGCTGCAGCCTTGGAACTGACGTTAAGTCCTGTTTTACCTGCAGCTGCAGAACAGCTCAGCGGTGGCGGTGGGTTTCAAGGTGCTGCTGGCCAGCGTCTGTCCCTGGAGGCCTCAGGGTGGAGCTGACCTGGTGGCCTTACTGCTGGGCGGTTACAAAGACTCTAAGGTCCAGCTTGACGTGGGTAAGATGGAAATAACACTGCAGTGAACCAGCAGCAGGGAACCTGACAACGTTGACTGCTCGAGCTCTAAAATAAAAAAGTTCAAGTTGTAACATGCAGGTGGGAAGGATAGAGCTGAATAAATAAGAGAAGAAACAACTTGTGCAAACGCATTTAGGACACATAGTCTTACTGAGAGACACTTTTTAACACAATTTGAACTGCTAAATATTGATATCCACTGTTGGTCGGGCTAAAGTACATTTCTGTGTAATTCTAATCATTGTGGAGGTCTTCACATGTCTCCACTGGGCTTTCATTTAGCCTTAGATTATCTTTTGTTCTCAGTTGAGCAGCAGCGTTGATTAATTAATACAGCTATCATGGAAAGACGAGACGGGTGCTTTTGTCCAAACAAAGTGATTCTTATTTAGGTCTCATTAATGTGGCACGAGTATGTGTAGTGTAACTAGATGTACCTCATAAATAACAGTGGTCCCAATGAGCAACATCATGCATCAAAGCCATTGAAGTTACAAGGTTTCTGTGTCCACATTGATTATAAGGAGGGAGAGGTGAAGTGTGCGCACAATGTCAGGGGGAGACTTGGGAGAAAATAAAATAAACATCAATGAGGTTTGCTTAAATAAAATGTTAGAGTCATACAGGGTCCAAGTCTGACTGTAAAGTCTTTAGACCGAAAAGTAATCTTTTGACTATCTATCCTCTCCTGTATTGTGGGGGGGTTGGGGTTTTACAAGTGGATATCAGATTACCAAACTCATCAGAAAATCAATATTTTCCTAAAAGATTACTTAGTGCTTTGTAAAACTCTGCCCAGAAAGTTTTTTATCACCGGACAATGTCAAAAATAAATGCTTGTAAATGTGCTTTCGGCCTTGGTGTAAAAAATAAAGAAATAAAACAACCTAATCTCTCGCCGCACGTGGGAGTTGCTGCTGTTCCACTGGAATTTCCACACATCCAGCCAGTCCTCATTTGATATTGAAAGAATGTTGTTTATTATTTATTATTTATTATGTTTACCAGCAGCCCTAGTATCAGAAGTAACTGTAGGAGAAATGTGAGTAGCAGTATGTCTGTCGTGTCCTGCACAGGAACCCAGAACTACAGTGGGCGGAGTGTGTTCAGCGTGGGGCCAGCAGAGGGCAGCATTGCTCCAGGACAGAGCCAGGACATCCCTATCACCTTTCAGCCTGACCACCCGTCTGTCAACTATTGTGACAGACTGACAATAGAGCTCATAAATAAGGTCAGCAGAACGCCACACGCACAAAGACTCACACCTTGAGAACAGAACTACAAACTTGATCTTAAGCACCTGTTTAAAAGTATCACATGGTCCAGGCAAAATGCTGCATGCTGAATGTCCCCGCTTTACTCTGGTCTTTATAATATATCAACCTTAACCCTGTATCATTTCTGTCTCTCAGAGTAAAGTGTGCGTGCTGGATCTGAGGGGGGCAGCTTCTTCACACAACATGTATCTGTGTGGAGGAGACCCTCTGACGGTGCCCATTGAATCCCTCCTCCCTCCATTGTTATTCAGTCAACCTCAGCTGACAGGTATCTTCATCAGCCTTCATCTCTTCATCTTCATCTGATTATCTGTTGGAAATGATCCACGGAAACTTCTTCAAGCTCAAGCATGTTCTCAAAGATAGTGAAGGCAGAGAAAATAAAGACACCGACACTATAAATATGACTAATAACTCCACAACACAGTTCCATCATTTATGCTAATCATAAGGTGCTGACAGCACATGTGTTTGTCACCAGCAACACTAGCATGCTAACATGCTGATATTATATTTAATGGTAGTCAGGTTCACCATCTTAGTTTAGCGTGTTAGCATGCTAACATTTGTTAATTAGCACTAAACACAAAGTACAGCTGAGGCTGATGGGAAAGTCATTAATTTTGCAGGTATGTAAAAACAAAGTATTGGTCAAATGAAATGTTTTACTTAACAATATGGAAAGTCAGGCGAGCACCGAAGTTTGTAGGATTAATCCTCAGGGGATCATGAATATCAGTTAATCATTTGCGTCCAATAGTTGTTAAAGTATTTCAGTCGGGTGGACCAACCACCCGACTGACGGACAGATTGACGTTGCCATTCTCTGGTCTACTGGGCTTTAAAGTGAAGTGAACCTATTTTTTGTAAATAGGCTTACACTTGCAACACATCTGGTTTGGTCATCTTTATTATAGCAGAGTCAGAAGTGATGGAGAAGCCCACCATCCCTGTGTTGGTGACCCTGCAGGCCAGATACAGCGCAGGAGCCCTCATACCTGCAGTGAGGGAGCTGCAGGTGGGCTGCATCCGCTCCACACAGCCCAGTAAGAAGGTACTGTGATGTCATCAGATACTGTTACTGTGATGTCATCAGATACTGTTACTGTGATGTCATCAGATACTGTTACTGTGATGTCAAGTGTTCATGAAAAGACAGTTAATAACATATTTTAAGCAGGGATTCACTTATGATCATCATACAGGTCATTTAGCAGACGCTCTCATCCAGAGCGACTTACAGTGAACTAACTACAGGGACAGTCTCCCTGGAGCAACTCAAGGTTAAGTACCTTGCTCAGGGGCTCAATGGTGGCAGCCTGGTATTGAACTCACAACCATCTGGTGTTCTGTTTGGAAGCCGTACCACTAGACCATCACCCCACTAATATAATTTTATGCTGTATGTTAATATTTTAATTATTATGCTGTCAATATGACACTCGATCTGACTCCTCCATCTGTGCCGTGTGGAGAACCAGAAAGTATAATATATAACTAAAAAACATGCCTCTTAAAATGTTGCTGCCATGTTTTTTCCCCCTGTTGCAAATGGGGAAAAATGAACTGGCATAATTATTCATAGATTATAAAGTAAAAAGTGTTGAGGCATGAAGATGAAATATCCAATAGCTTTATATGCTACAAACCATGTTTCATGGTAACGGATTGTTGGGGGGGGGGAGCAGATGTATTGATTTTGTGTGTGTCTGTGTGGACAAATCATCTTACCACTGTTTTTCCCCAGAGTGGTGACTTTCACTGGGAAAACGTTGCGTCCCTGCAGCAGCACGGCTTCAGTGTGGAGCCCAGCAAAGGAACCGTGAAGACAGGCCACAAACGCACCATCACTGTCACATGGACTCCCCAAAGTGGATACAAGGTGGGGACCATTTGTATCACTGTTAATGGGAAAACAGCCTTTACAGAGAAAGGTGCATAAAGTGTGTGTGTGTGTGTGTGTGTGTGTCTGTGTCTGTGTGTGTCTGTGTCTGTGTCTGTGTCTGTGTGTGTGTGTGTCTGTGTGTGTCTGTGTCTGTGTTTCAGCCCTATGATGTGGTGGAGACATGTGTGCCTCTTACCTTGAAGGGGGATGAGACAAATGTTTACAGAGTCACCCTGATGGCGTTGGTCTCCACCGATGCTGACTGACCTCTACAGTACCTGGATGACGACCAGTGTGAAATCTGCTCACACACACACACACACACACACACACACACACACACACACACACACACACACACACACACACACACACACACAGTTATCTACAGATACAGGCCCATGTGTTATTTTTAACCCTAAATGCCAGTTGAGGGCTTCGGGCTTACTATATCAATGGGATATACTGTTCATTTATGTGGCCAACATTAAGCAATTAATGTATAACTTGAATCTAATTATTAAAGGTGGAATTAATTAAGATGTTTTCAGTCATCTGATTTATTCTACAGTTACTGTATAAAACTTTCATGAGCCCTACAGGTTGTGTCATGTTGTGTTGTGTTATGCAGCCCATTTATTGAAGCACCTGACTGTAGAGCCTATTTCCACCACCAGGGGGTGCGTGCACATGTAATGCCAACTCGGCAGCTGTGTTATATCATTGTTAAGGGTGTGTCAGCTGATGTACATATACAGTGCATAGTGTCGCACTGCTGGTACTATACATATGAAATTAAGCAGGCAGGGTTCACACTGAGGCCGAAACAAGGTGCAGTCTGTGAAATCAGACACAGAATGATATAAAACAGTCGTTTGGTTTAAAAGCCATGTGTAAAATGATATCCTATTGATCAGGCATAAACATATTGGTCTAGTATTTGTAATAATAGCAGTAGTAGGAACTGCAAGTGTAATTGCTGTAACAGTAATAGTGGTAGTATGAATAATAGCGGTATTAATCTTAGTAGTAGGTTAATGTTTTTTTGTTTTTTTTCTATAAGCTATAGATCAGCTATTGGCCGCTTCAAGCCAAAGATATTATGTCTGGCTTACCTTTTAAAATCCCCTGGGTGATTAGTTTCACTATGGTACTTTGGATATCCACTGAATAAGAGTAAGTACACAACTGTTACATTTAGTTTGTTAGCTCACATATCTATTCAAAGTTAGGCAAAATCAACAGAATTAGATTAAAGAAAGTCTATCCTAGCCTATGTAGAAGGTTATGAGTTTTACCATTTTTACCATTTTAATAATAATTATAATTTTAATAATAATATTTTTTACAAGTTTTAGAATTCTGAATTAGATCATAATAAAAAAATGATATATTAAATGACGAAGTATTTGGCGTGTCTCCCCAGAATGTAAACGGTGAAACATGTAGTGAAAGAGTATTAAGACCGTCACAGGATTCAGTGAAATAAGTGTATTAGCGACATCATTGAAGGGTTTTACTAACGCTAGATTGTTGCATTTACAAGTCCCCGCCAAGAGGAGCTCCTGATGTCCCCACTGCCTCTTCAGCCTTATGGCATTCCTGGAATTTAGAGTCTTTTTATTGCAGTTATTATAGTGAAAGTTAGGAGAGATAACTTTCCACTTTGGGAAAAGTCCAGAATGTTCCGTGTATTATGAACAGGCCGCAGAAATAGAAGTGAATAACTTTTTCTAGCACAAAAGATGAAAACATACCTGCATACTGCTCTCGTTCCTAATTATTCTTCTATTCTAAATCAACGGAACAACGTTTCGACCATTAAATACAATGATTATTCTTGATGAATAAAAAATATAAAAGCCACAAACACAATTCATACAGCCTTATAATGTTATAATATCTAACACTCTTAACAAAAAGGAGTTACTAAAATGAGTTGTGTAGATTGTTTTATGTAGAAAAGACTTCGGGGGTCATTTGAAAGCTTTAATTTCCTTGGTGTTTTTTTTTCTATGGACTGAATTTTATATATACAGTATATATATATATATTTATTTATTTTAATCAAATTTGAATTGACGAATGGGTGTAAAAAGTAAATTAAAATATTTTGTCAATAGATATATAAAATGCATAAACTGCTCATTTGTATACCTTTAGACCTTTCTAAGGATAAACAATGAAGAGGGGGCTTGCCACAAACATAATAGTATAGTGAAACAATTACAATCACATTGGATATTTAGGAAAACATTTGATTTTAGATTATTTGATATTAAGAATAATCCAGTACTGATAACAGAACCAACGGACAATCTTTCTCATCTAGATTTTTAATCCCATTTAAATTGTTACATTCTTCCAAAAATGAGCGCTCACTTGAAAAACTCCTAACGGTGTCCATCTCTATGTGAGCCGGGCCCTGCGCATGTGAACAGCAGATGTCAGTAATGCCTCAAAACGGACCAATAGGATGTGACCTCTCTCAGAGATACATGCTGTAAGCATTTATCAGAGATTGTAAAAGATTACACTAAATCAGATTACTGCACCCCAACCTGCCTATAAAAAGCAAGGTCATTATGAGCTTAGCTTTGTGTAATGTCACTCGTTTTATGAAATGTATGAGATCATATTAGGCAATATTTGTATTGCCGTTTTGCCTCTTTTTCTAATCTGATTTCTCCTCTGATCTCTCGCTAATACTGTGAGATAGTGCTACTTACGGGCCCTACTCTGTATGTGTGTGTTTGTGTGTCTCTGCCTGCTTATCAGTCTGTATGTGAATACAACGCATTGAGTTAGTGAATGTAACTTCATCAAATACTGCAGGAGAGTGAAAATGCTCATAAAAGTTGACTTTCTTGGAGGCGATGCCCATGTAAAGTAGGGCTGCAACCAGAAGTTATTCAAAAATGTTTAAGTAAACTGCAGATTGTTTTCTAGATTCATCATTAGGCCTATAAAATGTCACAAAATGGTGAAAAACATCCCAGTTTCTCAAAGTCCAAGGTGATGTCTTTAAATATCTTGGAAAAAACCCCAAAGAGATTCCCTTTAATATGATACAAAACAGAGAATATCTCCATATTTGAGATATCTTATATATTATTTCTGTCATTTTTGCATGAAATTTAGAAACAAACCATTAATTGATAATCAAAATAGTTGGATTGATTTATAGATTAGTCGACTAATCATTGCAGCTCTGACGCAAAGTATTTGTATTATACAGTTAAAACATACAGGAGGCTGATATACTAAGTAATGTTAGTTATAAAAAGAATACATTAATGTTTCTCACAGAAGAAAACAGAGCAATAGTTGAATTCTCCTCATTCTAATGATTTGCCTCGTGATGATTATTACCATAACTGTTTGACTACTTTATTCATCACAACTATCTCAGAGCTTACGTGCACACAGAGGGCGCATGGAGGTGTGGACTGTTCTCTTTTCGCTCTCCTCATCAGCAGGCTGAACGCAGACAATAAACTTTCTCCCCTGGGTGGTCTGAAGCTCCGCTCAAGAAGCTGCACAAAAACATGTATGCAGCAGACAGGCAGGGGTGTATCCAGGGGCAACTAAATCTCAGCAGCATTAACCTGGAAGATGAGTCCCGGTGGAAACCAACACCCAGAACACAAGCACACACGCAGGGGCAGTGTTTTCAACTCGTCCTGTGTCTGTCTGCCACTGTTTTTTTCAAAGGTAAATTATGTAACATTTCCACTTTACAATGTCTAAAAACAGCTCGACTTGTGTTATATATTGTGTTGAGTTGTGTGGTCACATTATCCCAAATGTTTCCAACAATCTTCGAACCAAGAGAAATCTGTCAGTTTAATCAAGGTAACGGTCCGTTTCATGTGGTCGCCCTTAATGGCTTCGTATCCCCTTTGCGCATGCGTCTGCCTGAAGCTGTCATAAAATGACTTTATACCCAGTTTACTCAAACGTTTTGAATTTACCCACATTTTTTGATCTTGGTCGTTTTAACTGTATATTTTAACTGGATTAAGAAAATGTAGTCATCGGACATCTGGATCTTAAGTTATCAGATAAACAAGCTGAGCAATTGTTAGCTGAACAGCGCTGTAGAAACACTGATTTTTTTTAACATGAAACTGCTTTATTCAGTGTTTTTATCGATTGTAATCACTGTGTCAGTTTGTTTTGTTGTGGAGAGGAGGAGACCTCTGCGGATAACTCTACTCCCGGTAAAAACCTCCTGACAGGTGAACACTGAATTACTCCCAACTGGTGGTGAAGACAACAACTCCCATGATCCCACACTACCTCAATACACCTGCTAAATCCATCTTTTGTTATTGTTTTGATTGAGAGAACTCGAGTTTCAGAAAACTACATATTAAGCATTTACAGGAAATAAGCAGTGATTATTAAAAAGAAAAATGTGGGTCTCTAATCTACAACCATTATAACAAATCCTCCACCAATATCAACTATTTCCTTAATGTACACTTAAAAATGTGAGTGAATTAGTCTCATATCCATGTGTGCACACGCCCCTATGTGGAAGGTATCTCTTGTATGTGCACTAACGTGTGGTTACAGAACTGACCATCCCACAGCAGAGGATTGTGCATACAGGATAACAACCTAGTTTCCTCTTTCAGGTTTTAAGTTTACAAAATGGGCCCAATTTTAATTGGCACATTATTTTTCACAGTGCATATATCGATGATTTTAACTGAAGAATGTGAATGCCAAAAAACTAAAGCGTAACGGATATGGCACAAACGGTATACATCCCCAAATACTGGGCTACAGTAGACAGAACATCGCTCTCTCTCAGGAGCGTTCTCCACTCTAACCATAGCTGATGATGCTTTTGTTTTCCCCCATCGGACCAAGCCAGTACACACTTTGTTGTCCCAGTGGACACTAAAGTGTTCCACGTCTCCAAGTAACGACTTAACCCACTGAGCATTAACCCCTCCTCAGAGCACTCTACCTAGACTACTGGTGATAATAATGATCAAGTCTTCTATGTACTGCAGTGATGGCCCACCCATAAACACTCAGCACTGGAGGAAAATCCCCACTGATTTCTTAGCTTGAACTAGAGCACAGGGACATCAGTTCATACACCATAAAGTATTGCAAAGTTAATATCACTCGTCTTCCATTGCCAGCCCATTTTGACCAAAGGGGACAGTGGCAGTGACTGATGACTGTTGAGGTATTAAAAGGATTTATAATAAATCATCAAACTATAAGTGTAGAGAAAACAAAAAGTTCTACTTTAAAAAAAAAAAAATTCTGTCAGATTACTTTCTGGCAATTATTTCTTGATATGTGTTTTAAGTCAATTGTAGACTCTAAATGTGTATATTATATTGAATTTACTTGTGGTACTCATGTACTTCTGCACTTCTGTAGTTAAATGTGTGGCACAGTCTGCTTTGGTTTGCAAATGAGACAGTGCTGTTGGCTTGAAGTAGCTGACATGAAAGTCACATTTTCTTGGAGTCCTCAAACATATCACAGAAAGCCACTTTTGGTTATATACTGTAGCCCATCCTATAAAATCACAGGGTTTCATATTTATTTTGGGATTTGGGAGTAGGCTATGCACTATATATATGGATGGAGAGATACTATTGTTAAAACAAAATATAAATATTATACTAATAATGTTATTACTAAATATTTAAACTAATTATTTCTGGCAAATTATAGTGAAAGTACCCCGCAGTACCTGTAGAGCTCTGTCAGCCACAGTTTCAGAACCACTGGCAAAAATAAAGGCTGGTGTGCAGAAAGGCTGTTGTTCTAACCTACTTTGGCATGAGAAATAATCAGTCAGGTCACGCCTGGTTTTAACTATTGAAATAAGTAAAATTGGATAATCAAAAACAGTGTTTTGGCAGGTAAATGTTATCTAGGTGTGTTAGTGTTACCAAAAATGGCAGTATTTCCTGATCTGTTGGTCGCCGACCCTTAGCCGTGCGTTGTGACGCTGCCGTAACGTGGGGTTTCCCAGACCTGAGTGCAGGGTTACCGCGCCCATCTCTGCTGTTTGATGGCCGGAGGAAGAAGCGACTGAGATCCTGGCGTGAAGGAAGAAAAAAGAGGGACGACGACGGTGGGAAAGACAAGAAGGGATTTTTGCTTTGAGTTGGAATTTGCGTTGAAACGGAAGAACGCTCAAACGGGACCCTTGACACGTCTATCTGGGTGAACACCGCCTTGTCTCTGCGCCTCTGTGCCGGTGTGTCTCCCCCCTCGGCGGGTCAAAAACTGGGTTCGGGGAGTGCCGCTCCTCGGTAGCTAAACTAGCTAAATCTTAGCGCCTGGGCGGAGAGAGGAGAGACAAGATTTTGCTGTTTCCAGTCAATGTGATTTAAACAACGGATACCCTCGACTGAAAGCGGGTAAGGATATGTATTGAAATTTGTAATTGCGCTTTAGGAAATGCATTAAGTATCTGTGCAGTTGGCTAGCCTGTCGAGCAGGGAAGATGAACGAAAGGGGTTAAACTGGGTTGAGTGGCTCCTCCGTTAGAGTTAGCTGCCGTTAGCCTGCTGCTAGCTAGTCGTTGCTGCCAGGTGAGTGGGTGGGGGTCACTGTTGGAGAAACTTAACGCACTGCGTTAACCCCATATATCAATTCACCGGAACAATATTTAGCTGGTTTTATATTTGATTTTTACATTAGGCAAGGTGGTGGTTAATGCTCAGTACTAATGTTAATTAGAAGGTTGGTTGGTGACAGCTCGGTAGGTTAGCCAGCACCCCTCTCCTACGTCCGGGTATCTTTCTCCCTCTCTTAAGAAATGAGATGTCCGTGTTAAACTGTATTTGTAGCCCATTTACCCGAGCAATATTTCAATTTGGGGTTCACTCAATACATAACGTTGAGCCCAATTATCATCAACATATTGGCCCTGTATGTCGGCCCACATTTCACATCTTTACTCCATAGATAGCTACTGATTACCTGGTAAGCTAATTGGTCGCACATTTGCTACTCTGTTTATTGTTGACTAAGCCCTAGGCGAGCTGTTTTAAGATGATTGTTACATAGTTGCAACTTCTTATACTTGCATAACTCTAAACCTGCGTGAACATAGTTTGGATTTACTTCCTCCCATGTTGAAAATGTGTAGCATCATGCAAATGACAACGAAGGGAGTCTAAAAATGGCTACTTCACCAACAGAATCACCACCACCCCCACTATTCCGTAGCCAGTCCATACAAGTTAGCCAGCAGTGGCCACAGCCTACGTTTGCAGCCTGGTATGGCTGATCTGGGTGTGTATATTCTGAACATGGCAGCTAGATCAATTTGCCTGTGTGCTTGGTGAAAACGGTGTTGTTGTGGAGTGCCGCTTTTATGTAAAACTCGTGCACTGAAGCGTTAATATTTGCCTTGCTACAATTATTTACGTAATTCCGATTGTTCCACTTGTGGACACTCGTTTGTTAAGCTATGTTTAAACGGGCTTGTTGAACGAACAGTTTAATTCAGTGAAACCAAACCATCATGGATTATGGCTACTGTATGTCCCAGCTATATGTTAACATTCCCACGTTTAGTCTGCAGAGTCAGCCATCCAGGCATCCACTGATGGGGCTGAAAAAGAAGAAGAAGATAAATCGTTTGCACGATTCTTCCCTATATTGCTCAGTGCTTAAACGGTAACACAGATTTAAGATCGCATTGGAAAAAATGACAATAAGCGCCGCTGTGGACCTGATAAGAGCAATAGCCATTTTAGTTTCACGAGTGTTAAACCAGCGCAGGTTGGCAAACACACAGTTCGAACTTAAGTTGAACTTCTTCTTTTAATGATGTGAAAACGAGATCGTCTAATTGGATTTTGACAATCTGTTTATCTCGATCACGGGTCTGTTGCAGGGCAAGTTGTTAGCAGCTACAGTAACCATGCCCCACCGGGCCGCCCCATAGTATTTCAAGCTGTAGCCCGTAGCATCAAATTATAGTAAGCGCACCAGAATAAAGTGTTTAGGTAGAAGAGTCCGGAGATTTTTATTTAGTGGTAAATATTTCGAAAGAGGGTTTAGCAACGAGTCAGACGTGCTGTCGCAGGAAGCCGAGCTGAGCGCCTCCTGTAGCACCGAGGCGAGATCTTTGTAGCCTCTAGCTTTGACGAAGTTATTGACCAGCGGTGTTAAGATATGGCATCTGAAGGATCTATTACGGAAGATGGCATATTTCCATTAGTTTACAGGAAATTTCAGTGTTTCTTAAAAGAGCTATTTGTATTTACTGGTCCACAAAGATGAATTCATTTTGCCAGTGTGCCCCCTCCCTCCGCCTCCTCGAATGAATGGGTTCCTGTATTCAGGGCCCAAGCAGCTGCAATGAACAAGATGGCGTTCAAAGCCTTTTTCATCTCCGCTTTTTCTCAGACTGAGAGAGACAGATGCCGACCATCGGATGGGTTCGGGCTTTGCAGAATAGATTTCTTTGATTTCCGCATCGTAAAAAATTATAGGTTGTATTTCATTTTAAACGTTAAAAAACCGATGAGATTCCTGGTCAGATGAATCTGATATGTGCACCTCAGATACATGGTGGGGAAGGGGTGTTGCACATCTTGACTGAACCTGAATATACCAGGAAACATGGCAACTATTATACATATTTGTGTGATTTATAAGAAATAAACATTTAATTTACATTTTGATATTAAACTTAACGTATTTTTTCAAACATCTGTAACCACACCTCAGGGTAATTTCACATATGTTTCTCAATCCTGACTAGTAATCACAGTGCAAATGAATAGATAGATTAAAAAAGATCTTTAAATGAAAAATCCAGACATAAAGGTTTTGTACAGCTTCAAGCGCAGTGATTTGTCCCAATTTGTTTTATTTTGTTAAAACACTCGACACTCAAAAGCATGCATGTGGCAATTATTCAACTTTGTTAAAAATAAAGCCACATTTCTTTTTGTTTATAAGTATATATATTTTTTGACTCTGTAGTTTATCATTTTGGATGGGTTGAAAATTTGCTAATTTTCAATGCCACTATTATATAATTTATATGCCACTGCACCTAATTATATTTTACATTTAATTGTCAAGACAAAACCCAACCCGCTTTTAGATTTCTTTCTGTCCTGGTAATTGCTCACAGGGCGGTGCCACCCCACCTGAGACAGCTCTGTAAGTGTAAGTGATGACGCTCTGCTTCACTGGAATATTTGTATCTGATAATTTCTTTGTGAATGAACTGGTCCAGCACTGTTTTCGCCTTATAATTAACTGCAGATAAAATATGAGGCATATACATAGCACTGGACATAGCATGTTCATCAATAATTTATTTAGTTTAAGAACAACCTGTATCTAACTAGGCATTAAAACATTTTTCCATTTAATGTTAATCCGTTTATGTGACCCACACTGACACCCAGAATGTATTGGATATTCTGTTTAGTGACCCTGGTAGAAAGTGTTGGCATAATCTGCGGGCATTTCTCAAAAATTGTATTGATGTCTACATGATGATGCAAGTGGTGTAGGACAAGCCTATCTGAAATCCTTCATGGCAGTAATGTGTGTCTGAAATACATTTGTCCCTGGGTTTGTACACATCAGAGCTTGTCAGTAGGATGAGTGTCAACACAAGATAATGACCATGTGTTTAAAACCTGAGTCATTAGCCTTTTGCGCTGAGGGGGGGTCTTTGTTTTTAATAAAAAAGGATTTTCATCCCGCTGATGTGTATTTTTTTTCTGTTTTTAATCTGAGAGTGCAGGATATGAATGGGATTAAAATCTTAGTCTTTGGATTTCACTCTTTGGGATTATGTGGCTTTGGTCAGTGATAGTGCTGATTTTTCTTCACTTCTGATATGATCCTGCTTTTGTCCACTAGGCATTATTGTTATTATTATTATTATTATTATTATACTATAATGACAGATGTGTGTGTATCTGAGTTTCGATTATCTCTCCATCCCTTCGATCAATCTACTTATGCGTGAAGTTATTTGGATCAGCCGTTCTGTACAAAACCCGCGAAAACCTGTTCCACCCGGTCGGACTTTGATTAGCGTCTGCGCTAAGCTGTATAAAAGTGCATCAAAATCACTACAACAGCACGGCCACGTCTGCTAACTGCCACTATGCGACGTTTCTGTATCTTTTCTTTCACAAAATAGGGCGTGTTTGTGTGGGTTAAGCACGTTTATCCGTACCGTTAGGGTACAAGTGGCCTAAAAGGTGCACCACCCTTTAAATTAAGTCGTCTCTATGTACTGCATGTCAGCCAGTCTCAACTTTGACTTTCTTCCGATGCAGTCATCGTACCTGGGGCGTACACATTTGGGGCTTTGACTTTATTGAGGCCATAACATTTTCATTGTTGCTTTTGCACTCATGATGAAAAGAGCAATGCTACGTGATAGACTGTAGCATTGCTACCGTGAACGAGTGCATAGACTTACTTTGAAACCCAAGAAGCAGCAGCACAAGCTCATTCTGAACTGGTGCTGCACTAGTCTTTTAACCTCTTTCTTTACATTTTAACAGAGGTTGTATCTTGCCCTGTGTTTACAGTCCACCGTGCTGGATGTGGTACCCAATGCCATACATCGTTAGAAAGCTTAGAATCTCGTCTATTTAGTATCAAAACGGTATTGAGATCACAATCAGCAACAGCAGATACAAACAGCTCTTCAAACTAGCAATCAAAATTATAACGTTGAGCCAACTCTCCTATGAAGCCTCATCATAATCCTGTAATCAGTAATAATCAAACAAAAACACTCCTGTGTCATTGCCAAAGGTCCAATAGATCCATTCCAGTGAAAATATATTGATCGCCACATCGATAAAAGCCCATAAACAGCTGTTTCAATCTTTGAAATCAGCTGATCGATGTGTGTTATTTCTCCGTTTATACTCTGTAAAAACTGCTGTGCATTCGGCGCTGATACCATGATTCCAAAATGGCTACCGCACTCTAAGCTATCGATTGACACCTCATTTGAGCCAATACGAGCTTCCATGCCTTATCTACAGCCTTCAATAGCCAATGAATGTCAACTTGATAAGGAAGTGCCAGCCCCTCTTTTGTTTACAGACCGAGCCAATAGCAATGGAATCTCCCGATGACTGACGTATCTCGTAGCCAATGAAATTCTGAACAAGACGATATGCTACTTCAATGTTGTTGTTTTTTGTTTACAAATGTCTTATCTTTTCAAAATTGTATTTATTCTATTCATGTTCAGAAAAAAATACAAACATATTACAAGAAATGTGTTTATACTTCACTTACTCTGTGTCATTACTACTGAAAGGGAATATGGGTATATAATAGTTATTTATGAGCAATACAAATAATTTTTTATCAATAAATTGATGCTATGTTCCTATTGTGTTTTCCAGCTCATACCTACCAGCTATAATTATCCTCAGGCATTTTATTCTACAAATATATTCAGGCGGAGTTTATTTTTCTTCAAATTCAGTATATTCAGACTACTATTACTCAGTGCCAGAAGCACTTGGAGTGATTCTGACTGTTTTGTAAGAACAATAAGAGTTCTCTTTTGTATGAGACCCAAACTAAAATGCATATGGTGCAAATGGTTGAAGAGCAGCTTTTAATTTACTTTGGGTATGTTGTTTTTAGGTATTTCCGGGTACATTTTAAGAGGTTATGGGCAAAGAATCAACAAGCATGTGCAAAAAATATCTACAGGCACTTCCATGTCTATGCTACTGAAGCTACATTGATAGGTTTAAGAACCTGTCACATACAAATACAAGTGTTAAAGTACATGCATACCCAACTTTTTGATACAGTGTAGTATACTCTATACACATAGTTGGTGGTAGCTGCCCGAATATATATATATATATATATATATATATATATATATATATATATATATATATATATATATATATATATAATATAAATAAAAAAAAATAACTCAACCCATTTACCAGTGGAGTTCTATCTGTGATCCAGTTTGCTCATAATCTCCAACTGGTGCAAAATAGCACACATTTATGTTAACATCTGTGCTTGGTAATTTATATAGTATGGCAACATTGGTGTTTCATGTCAAGACTCAAATCAACAGGGCTGCACTGAGTTCACATTAACCCAAGCAACTTGTAGAACCAAAGAAGTTGCTATCTGGCCTCGACTGTACCAAAATGTAGCTTGTCCAAAGATGGGCACTAAATTTAAAATTTGTCAGTGTGAAATATTTACACCCAGGGCACTCGTATCTTGGGTCACATTCAATAGTTAAACTGCCTTACTTTTGACCGTGCGTATCGGCACCATGTCATGCCATTTATAGAAATGTGTCTATTGACGTTAGAAAAAGCAGACATTTACATTTTGATTGGTTCCTGAGTGCCCCGCTGTTTTTTTGAGAAAATGTCCCAACACCGCTGACGTCTTGTTGCCTAGTTATCCACAACAGCTCTTTACGTTTAGGTAGTCATTTTAGGTGCTGACACTTGAAGTTCTCTCAGAGGAAGCACTCATCTTTCTATCCAACTTTATTTTTTAAAGATTTTCTTTTTTTTTGGTAATCGAACCAGCGACCAGCTGTTCAGGGCATTTGTGCCCATGTGGTATGCGCCTTAAGCAGTTGGCTATTGAGTCGCCTTTCTATCCAACTTTTATTACCAAAACAACAACGTGACGTGTTAAGCTAACTCAATGCTCTGCCTATTTAGGGAAAGTCCGTT
Source organism: Cottoperca gobio (assembly GCF_900634415.1). NCBI lineage: Eukaryota > Metazoa > Chordata > Actinopteri > Perciformes > Bovichtidae > Cottoperca > Cottoperca gobio. The sequence goes on from NC_041361.1 coordinate 16,857,677, forward strand.
CCTGAAAGACTGTAGTATATTTGGTTAGAAATAACTTATTCTGTGGGATGTGACCAGGTTGTAAGTATATTGTCCAGCAATTTCACTTATTTTCTTACTGCAATCCGTGGTTATATTGTTTTGTATCGCCCAACCTGTGCCAATGTGCTCTCATAAAAAAGTCTTTTGTCATCTTACTTTCTTGTTTTTCTATTGCTGCTGATGTACGCAGTCATGTCAATCAGCACACATTGGCCCTTTTGAGAGGCCTAATAAACAACATGTTCTTAAGGGGAAACATTGCAGGCCTCTGGTGGCATGTCATCCAACCAGGGATGTCACAAGAACAGATACTTCGGTACCAAGTTGATGCCAAATTCGTAAATCTACCGTAGGTACCGTATTGCCCGCTTGTGCCCGGTAGTGGCATAAGGGCTCGAGACTAACGACATCCTGTGGACGATAGAACATGTGTTTGAGACTCAGTATAGTCACTATTGATTCATTTTCCCCCCTTTTAACTTTTAACATTAGCTGTCAGCTACCAGTGAACAGAGGTTCTATAGAGTTGCATTATGGTGCATTCATGCTCTACTCAGTAAAAATAAGTATAAGGTGTAGGTAAATTATAACAGTATTATGAAATATTTAATGTAGTGATCTAAAATTTAGATTTTTGCGAGAAACTTTAATAAATATAGTTATTTGAAGGAGATGTTTTAACAGCAATATGAATTAAAGAGGGAATTATGACCTGTAACTTCGTAACAAAAACCAGTATGCAAACTGTAATAATGTGTATACTATGTTGAAGTAAATGGGATCTATTGTTTAGTTTTTTACCTTGGTATCGAGAATCGTGGAATTTCACTGGTATTGGTATCGACAACTAAATTTCTGGTGTCGTTACATCCCACTGTAGGTTAAGAGCCTAAACACTCTTTTCTGTCAAACATCTATTTTCCTGGTTTCCTTATTCCTTTATTGTATTGCAAGAGTAAGGGGGAAAAACACCCAGGACAGCATGTCTGCTTATACAGGTCTTTGCTTAGCCATTGTTCTGTGCTCTTGAAGGCGTAGCTCGCTTTATCCACAATGGTGTCTTCATCAACTAGCTTATTCTTGTATCTTAATTTAAATGGACCATTAGTGGTGGCCTCTGCATTATGGCTCCCATTACTTTACTTTTAGGTTGAGTGTATTGTGGTTGAGCAATCTAAATCCTTTTCCCTCTTCAATCACTAAACTTCCTACAAAACACAACTGAAACAGTTTCATCTGGGTGTGTTGCACATCCATAGGCAAATGTGGGGCTAAAGATTGTGTAATTGTTGCTAAGTAGCCTTTTTAAAAGTACCCTTTTAGGCAGAAGTCGTCAAAGTAGTTTGACCTGTATACAGTTGTGCTGATATTGTATCAACATTGTGATAAAAGTCTAGATATCGTCTTAGATTTTCATATCTTAATACGGCATACATGTTTTCTTTTCCTTGTTTGAAAGGCTGACAGTACAGTGCTCGCTCAGCCAACCATGCACACAACGCATCTCTGCTTGACTGACACACACACACAGAGTTTTCACCAGATGCAGGCCCATGTGTTATTTTTAACCCTAAATGCCAGTTGAAGGTTTAGGGCTCCACTAAACCTTTTTCAAAAAAATTGGTGTATTTGAAGTTGTTGAATATTGCACAGGGTGCAAATGCCAGTAAACTAACATGGTGATAGATTATACAGGAGAAAGAAGATTATTTCCTATCACAGGAACGATGGTGCCTTTTTTAAAGCAACTTTAGGACTTTACCTGCATCTCAAATGTAGACCTAAATATTATATCTGAGCCACATTCATTCACATATTAAGCAAGTACTTGGTGACAGTATCAACACTAGGATTAGGAGACATTACTTTACTTACAACTTTAAGAAAAATGATGGATCAACTTTGTGTCCAATCTGAAAAGAGTGAGATAAAGAAACTGAGCGAGGTAGCTCATTTTGTAACAAAAGTCCGACACAATTGGTGTATTTCATATATATATATATATATATATATATATATATATATATATCCTTCTCTAATATCGATTTTTATATTGCTGTGAAAACATCCCCTTCAAACAACTGTATTTATTAAAGTTTCTTTCCAAAACCTACATTTTACAGGATTACATCACCTTCGCCCAATACAAATTTCTACTGAATAGAGCTTGAGCGCAAATTAATGTAACTCAATGACACCCTAAAGCTGCTTTCACATGATCAGCAGTAAAACCGATCTGCACTGCCTATGCCGTTGTTTTCCTATGGATAGAGCTTTGAGCTCGAAATTGCCGCCGAGCACTGCGTTCAAAGTTCAAATTATTTCAACTTTGACCTCGATTGCTGCTGAACTCTTAAAGCGCAACCAATGAGATAACAACTGCATGAAGCGGCACAGGCAAGCAGGTGAGGTAACCATCGATACAAAACCATGATGGGAAGAGTTCTGTTGCACTCACTGCCAGGTAGGACACTGAGCCTTGCTGTGATGGTATCGTTTTAGTTTTGTTTCTATGGTTCCCCTCCCCTGCTTGCCTGTGCTGCTTCATTCAGCTATTTGTCACTTTGGGAGCAGACTCTGAGGATGGATTTCTTCCCAACTCGTCTGGGATGGATTTATGCACAAATCTGAAACTAATCACAGATCATTGCAAGTTGAGAATATAGCAAGTTTATTTCTTTTTTGGGATCACAGACCTGTGAGAACAGGGCAATTTTGATTTTGAATGTACAGTAGTATTTCGCAAGCCTTACTGTGGACACTAACCTGTTGTTGAGCAAACCCCACCATTACTACCACTACCCTGAAATGGCTGACACCAGTGGTGTGTCTCAATTTGTATACTTCTATTAGTACACTGCCATGTAGTAAACTGTACACTATGTACTTGGGTAGTGCGTTCATTTTTATAGGGTAGTATTGCCTCAAATCGGAGATAGCTGTTGTGCACTCGCCGGAAATAAAGATCTTTGCCGTTAGCTTACTAACTAGCTAGCATAGTTATCGTTTGCGGTACCAAATCATTACTGACTGCTAAATTAACCCAATTAATGGCTTTAATCCAACAGTATGATGGTACTTCGTGAAACCACATGTATAAATTATATTTGTATAGTACAGTGTTCACCGGAGTAATCTGCTACGTAGCCAAGATGGCAACCGTTTAGTATGAGAACTGTCCAGCGGTCCACTCTCAAGCTTTTGACCGTTTTGAGTGCGCCATCCGGGTCCTCATAATGCACTGCATTTTGCCTTACGTCTCAGTGTGAATGCAATTATGTACTCAAAATAGCAAGTGTAAGTACAGAAGTACGCAGGTTAAGACACGGCACAAGAGACAAACAATCACATCTCCTAAATTAATTATTCTTTCCACAGACCACGTGGCCAGCCACATCTTCCCATATATTACCCATCAAATATAGGCTAGTACATAACATAAAGTGTTTCCCCTACCATTCATTGTCTTGATTTTTTTCTTTTTTCCTTCACACAAGTTGCCATGTAGTAGCCTTATTGGTTGTAATGTGAGGTAAGACATAACTGTCTCTCTAAATATAACAAATGGCTATTTGTTTATTGATATTATTAAACACAAATATGTGTTTTAGTGTATACCAAAAAAGGCTTGGCTTTTCCTCAAGGATTTGCTCATCTTTCATTTCAAAAAGCTGACAAAATACTGTCATAAATAAAATACAGTGTGAATGTCTGGTAATCATGCAACCAGAGTTCTTCCTCATCTTGGGTTGGTTGGGATGCCTCCTCTCCCCCTGCTCTTACAACTTCACTCCTGAATGGCTACCGCGTTAGAAACGTTATTGCCCAATCTCTACCAATAGACACATTTCTACCACCGCACAGTATATACCGTCATATCGCCCAACTAGCCACTATGATTGATATGGACCGTACCTGTTCAAGTTGCAACAGTTTGGTACCATCTCATAGCAAGACCTGCCAAAAGATGTATTTTCAAACATTTGAATTAGGTCCCACTTGAACCTGTTTATACAATACTTTTGTACAGCTTGTTTGTCTATTTGGGTTTGATTCATTTTTTTATCTCCAGGCTATCCCACGGGTCAACATTACTTCTATCTAAAGTTTGGTATACATAGCTAGTCACCACTTTCCAATAGGCCTTGGCCACTGTTTTGAATTGTCAAAGTAAGTGGCACCAGGGCAGCTTGGTGACCCACACACAAGCCTGTCACCACTCAAACACTGTGTAACCCTGCCGAAAGCCCATCACAAACCCTAACAGTGCTTTGCATGTGCACCTCAACGTCTCCCACCCTGCTTTGAGTAGAGTCTGTCTATTTACATTCTAGCACTTACATTTGACTGCCACAGGGAAAATGTGACCAAATCTGAATCCCGAGATGACTTGAAAAGACAAGGCAAGTGTTAGTGAGTTTTCTTCCGCTTTAAAGCAAGAAAGGCCATAGTCACTTGAGGAAAAGAGTGGGCTGGCTGTCATGTGACTCTTCACACACACACTTGTTCCTCTCTTGGAAGCTTGGAGAAAAAGCACAGGGGGAGGGGGGTGATTATTAATGCAATCAAAGGAGTGTATTTTATGTTTTAAATAAAGTCATGCTTTTAGCTTCGGGCTAGCCTGACCTTCTATTCTTTTTTTTTATTTTTATTTTTTTCATTTCCCTTTTTTTATTTAACTCATTCATTTATCTGTATGAAAAGCTTGTTATGCAGCTGTCCCAAGCACAAAACATACATTTGTTAATTTATGTTACTGCTTTTGTTTTCTTCTTGTTTTCAACATGCAGTTCTTAATTTCTTTTAAAGTTTTTCTTTTTTTCTTTTTTGCATGTTCAGAAACTCGGCCAACATTGATGCTAGCCTGTCAGTTTGGCTTCAGCCATGTAGCTCAGAGTTGCTTTTTCAGAGGATTGTATTAGAGAAGCTTTTAGGGAATTATATTGTCAGATATTTGTTGTTTTCATTTAGCTAGTCCTGCCTGTTGTGAGTCACTTATTCTACAATAGCCAATGCCTGCTATTTCTACTAACAATGCACCCTGTCTACTAAGAGTTCACTGCATCATGGAATGTTTCACTCATCAATCAATTAAACTCCACTGTCCGTTCCATTGATGTTATGTCCCCAATCATCAGACATTACCCAGGCAGCCACATTGAGGGAGCACACGCATAATAGGGTCCCCAGTTAACGGGACATTTCCTACCAATCTAGCTTGAATAATGTTTGCAGGAAGGCCCAACTCTATTTCAAGTCATAGTGGAACAGCTCTTCTGAATATCGAGATATCTACTACAAGTGTGTTTTAACATTCAATCACATGGGGTTTAATTCAAGCAGTTTATTTTACAAAATTCAGATTTATATTGCCAAAAGAGTGAATAATTTGTATTGATTAATTGCATAAATGATCAAATACAAAACTATAACAATCAAATGGGGATGTCCGTAGCTGATGAGCGGGATCGGGTCAAAGTTTGCATTAGAAAGGGACTCTTTACAATAATGTCTGCTGACACTCAATGTTGTAAGCTAGTGAATTTCAGAGTGGCAGCAGCTTTAATTACCATGTGTCGGTGTGCGTTAGCAAACAATGTGGCAGGAGCTTCATTGGGTTAAAAACAAAACTTGGTCAGTTTTCCTCTAAATAGAGGTTTGATACCCTGCCCTAGTTTAAGCTGGGGCTAAAAAGCAACAACTCTGCATAAAACACAATAGTTTTTACGGTATACAACAAAGCACTTTGTTGGCAATTTAGTTAACAAAGATATGAGGAAGGCAATAGGAAATTATAAGCAGTACCGCTATCTATTAAAAAGTATTTTGGCACCTCAGCCTTTTCCGAGCTGTGGAATCTAAACAGTACTTGTACCTTTTTGTGATGAACCAATTAGGCCATAGAAACTAGGGATGCACCGATTTATCAGCCTAACATTGATATCGTCCATGCTGACGGCCATCGTCGCATCGACAGAGATCGGCCCAGAATTCCACAATTGGTGCATCCGTAATAGAAGCACTTAAATACATAAAACCCTGATTCATCCATCCATTTCCACAGTAGGTGGTGTACACACGTATATAGAACCATTTATACTTGCATACTCACAGTTGGAGTCACCAGTACATCTAACCTTGAGTTTATAAACATTCCATAAAGGGAAACAAAGGATTTAACATTGCATTGATTAGCATATTTCAGTAACAGAAGCAATGTTACTGTGCATTGTGTAATTGACAGTACGTCGATTTTCTTTCCTTTAGGTAGGTTGACTGTTGGTCAGGAAATGCAAGGGGTTTCACCATACACTCATTGCCCCTGGCTCTAAGTCCGCTGATGTTGAAAGGTTTTTGTGTCATACATACAGCTCTGTGTCCTGTAAAATGTTTTTTTTTTCTAAAGCCAGCCCTTCACCCCTCCTGATCCATAAGGCTTCAATGGACTGAAATTATATCGCATAAATTGAAAGAATATAAAGCAAACTGAATGTCAGCCTGTTAATGCATTTTTTATTCTTCTGGGCCCACATTTGTCCTGTATGGATGTTTTAGTGGCCACGTGTTGGCTTTCCACAAATGGCTAAATAAAGAAACTGTCTTTTTGGTACAATTCCACTCAGTTTACACCAGAATGGCAGGAAACTATTCTGTGAAAAGGTTAAGAAAGCCTTTTCATGTTAGAAGATTGCTGAACTGTACTGTTTTATTTTTCCGTCAAATGAGTTGTGCACTCAAATTTAGTGGAACATCATGATCAGAACTGTGTCAGCGTATGCATACATTTGTAGCCCCGGGATTTTGCTCTACTTTCAATGGAGCAAAATGGGTTATGGGGCCCAAGGCTATTCATTTTCAGTTCAGCCATTCTTCTTGAGACTCATAAGGATTTGAAATCTACCTACTCCTCAGACAGGGATTAAAGGAATAAGCCACAGTTTGTCAACCTTTGCTCCTTGCCTGCTGTATATCATTCGGAGGAGTGGCCAATATGTGGCACAGTGCTAATCATCACAGTCTGCATTGTCAGGGCAGCCACTCAGACATATCAAATTACCTTTATGGTGATGTAATTGCACATGCATCAAAAAAGCGACAGCCACTAGAGGCAAAGCTGGGCTTGGTGGTGGTGCTGAGGGTAGTCACTTCAGCATTTAAATGTTTTCACTATTTTTTGTACTGCCTCTACAGAGGTGTTTCAGGAAGGTAGTGTGGCCTCAAACAGTCCACCATGCTAATGCTTAATTGTTTTTATAATATTGCGGTAAAATGTATTTAAAGTAATAGTTTTTGATAGTAGTGTGAGCTAAAATATTTTACCACAAAAACATCTTAAAATAATTAGTATTAAGGCGTTGGGAGCAATTAATCTAACACAATTGTGGCTTCCCACAATTAAATTAACATGATCATCTGCGGTATTGACGTTCAAAATGTATGCGCCGCTTGAAGAAAACTCGGCAGCATATCGACTCAAACAGCCAGCCACCAAGGGGCAATGGAGAAGTTTTGGTTTCACTTTTGGGGAGCTACATGCACACCTGAGCAGCAGCCAATTAATAAATGTTCCTGAATGTTGCGACTGTAGTCAGAGTAAAAGAATAACATACAACAGAGGTGGTGTTCAGATAATTAGAAAATAAATTAACGTAAAAGTAACGAGTCGGAGCTGGCATGTGGTGTTCAGTTAAATTTTGTATAGGCATTTTGTATAGGCATTGCATTTTCTAAAACATTTCACAAGGTATTAATATTGATGCTAGCCATACAGAGATTGTAAGGATTCACCTCCTCCACATTGCTGTAGTTGCCTCCTGTTTGGTGGATAACCACCAAGCCATAGAAAGTGAGTGTTGGAGAGAATGACAAAGTGAGTGAGATTGGATGGGGCTTTTAAGAAATGTCCAGGAGCTATCCCCCTCTGTCTTCTCTTACTGCATCCTCAGCCCCCTTGTTCCTGCCTTCTTTGTGACCTGGTTGTGTTTCAGCTACATTTACCATGCATCACTTCCCCACAGCACTTAGATGGACCCTCACCGACTGACCAGACAAAAAAAAAGACTCATGCACTTACCGTATCACTTCGTCTTTGTGTTGCAAAATTGTATCTTTATACATGGAACATTGAAACTGACCTCAAATAATATTTTTTATAATGTTCTGATTATGTTAACTACCTCAGATGCTAGTCTTTTCATATTGAGTAACTGCCATTCTAAATATGATTTGATTATTGTACTTTCTACATCATACTTCAAAGTGCACAATTTGACCAAGTAGAGTTACAGTAAATTAGTGAAGCAAGGTGTAAGGTAGAATTTGGACATCATCTCTCCATCCCAAGCCTCTGAAGTCCAAGAGCTAAAATCTAGAGGCCTAGTCCAGCTCAGAAAAGTAAGGAATGGGTGCACGTCGCAGAATTTCTTTAGTTCTCTCCTTTCCTCCGCTCTGTCTCTGACTGTAGGTGTGTGTTTTTCTGACACCCCCGCCCAAGACAATGGTAGGGGAAACACGAGCTAGTCAGTATTCAAACAATATAACATTTGCCTAACTCAAAGTGAGTGCACCGGGTAGGGAGAATGCTTTTAAATATTGAAGAGTTTTCTTCCACTGAATGGGTGGATGGAGAGAAGAAGAAATGAGGTGGCTTCTCTCCAGAAAGAGTGCTTTTCTAAAAGCCATTTCAGTTGCATCAAGACCTGAAAGTGCAGTCCCATTGTAAGCCAGGAATAGGGGTTTTAGAGCCATCTGCCATTTCACCATTCAGGCTTCGACCTGTGTACAATGTGTGTGACCATTTAAATAAATAATGGACTTTTGAAAGCAGCACATGAAACAGCTTTTTGTTGCTTGTCAGAAGGAGATCCAGTAACGTTGTTGACCTTTTGAAATTCCAGATGTGCATAGTTGCATCATGGATACGCAGGGATGAGATTTCTTTTATTTTTCAATTTGTATTTGTTTCACAGATGTGTCATAACAATGACCATGCATTTTCACACAGCCTGCATTTTTAAACCATGTGCATAGTAAAACACAAGTCGTAATAGCTCTTATATTTATTATGTGCATACCTATTGGTTTCCTCTTTCCTTCAGTACTCCCAGTAGCTCAGCAAAGGCAATTGTCTCATGGCATCTTTGCTCTGTATACTCAGCTTTTTGCATTGTCAGTCTTGATTATTTGTTTCCCACCGTGGGCTAGGCTAATCTAAATCAGACTGACCTAATTTTATGTGATGTGCCAGCCTATCCTCTGGTGTTGCAGCACCACACACAGTGCCTCCTGCTGATCCTCCACCCTCCTCTCTGATTTTATCCCTACATTTGTCTGTTAGCATAAGCCTGCCTGTCAGGATGTCCTGTGTAACCTCTTATTGTAATGCAGCTGATTGCATAGCCTGGTTGGACACTGGCAAGTGCAATGGTAGTAGCAGAAACCACAGAGCAAGTGTATTTGTAAAGTGTGTGTGCTGTCGCCACATCCGCTGCATGTTTTGACAAAGGGAAGAGAGAAAGACGAGCTCAGCTAAGGAAACACCCTTAAAAAGGAAACGCCTACTTAGAGAGGCTGTGCTCTCGTATTAAGGTGTAGGCAGCATGCTGACACAGATAATAGACAGTAGCAAGGCACTGCCATAGCCAGCTACCAAAATACTTTATGTTGTAGTTGTAGCAAACCAACAACATCTTAAATGTCACTCTAAAACACTAGAATATAAGATCGCACAGAGAAGCGAGTGTGAGCGTTCCATGCTCACGATCAGGACAATGACCAAACGGAGAGGAGGGATATGAGGTTCTGACAACGGTTTTATTTATAATTTATGTTCAGCCTTTTCAGGCACTCCACACACAGTGTCCTCTCCGGCTAGGTACGGCCCAACTCTGCTTAGCATCCGAGATCTCCAGAGCTTGACCGTTTTCAGTGTGGTATGGCCGTCAGCTCCACATTGACGGCCATCACCATGCTTTGATTATGTGACTGATTACCTGATTCCATTCAGCTGTCTGGCCCCCAGCTTGGACACTCTAATCTCTCCTCCAGCAGCCGGCGCCCTAACCACCGCCCGACTCAAGCGGGAACCCGCCTGTCGCAGACTAACTCCCTCCGCCATGACCATGCCGTTATCCGGCCTGTGGATCACCTTGAAGTTGAACAGCTGTAACGCCAGATGCCAACGGGTGATCCAGGCATTGGCATCCTTCATGCGGTGGAGCCACTGGAGCGGGGCATGGTCCGACCAGAGGGTGAAAGAGCGTCCCAGGAGATAATAACGCCACCTCCTGGGATAGAACCGCCCACATCCCGCTGTTCGAGGCGTTGGTTTGCAAAACAAAAGTGAGAGCAAAGTTAGGAGAGAACAGTAGTGACTCCCCACAGAGGGCTTGCTTCACCCTCTCAAACGCCCACTGACACAACTCCGTCCACTAGACCGGATCTGAAGCACCTTTTCTGGTCAGGTCGGTCAAGGGGTTGGTCAGCACTGAGAACCCCGGAATGAACCGACTGTAGTAGCCGGCCAGCCCCATAAACCTCCTGACCTATTCTTTAGTCTTGGGCACCGGTATGCGAAAATGGGCCGCACCTGCCCCCCACCCAAGCGGTACCTCAGATACCGTACCTCCCTCTGCCCAACTGCACACTTCTTCAAGTTGGCTGTGAGCCCCGCGCTCCTCAGGGACTCGAGCACCTCCCCCACCTGCTGCATATGCTGCTCCCATGTTTCGCTGTGGTTGATCACGTCATCCAAGTAGGCGGCAGCATATGCAGAGTGCGGGCGTAGCACCCGGTCCATGAGCCGCTGAAAGGTGGCTCGGGCTTCAAATAACCCAAACAGAAGAGTCACAAACTGGTACAAGCCGTACGGAGTGGAGAAGGCCGTTTTTTCCCTGGACTCTGGAGACAGGGGAATCTGCCAGTAACCCTTGGTTAAAGTGTCGTATAAAAACGAGCCGTGCCCAGCTGGCCCTGGAGTTCGTTGACCCGGGGAATTGGGTACACGTTGAATTTGGACACCTCATTAACCCTACGATAGTCCGCACAGAACCTAATTGACCCGTCGGACTTGCGGACCAGCACGACTGGGAAGCACCAGTGCCACCTGCTTCACGATGTCTGGGTGGCCGGTTGCTGGAGCAGCACCCGCAGGTGGAACCAATCCTCCTGCTGACACGTCGCAATGTCCACCAGCGCCTGGCTCTGCTGCTGCTGAAGAGTGGCGGTGCTCTCCCGCATTGCAGCCAGATGCTGGAGGACCAGGCTCTGCGGAGCTCCCTCCTCTGTCATGTCCCTGTTCAGGCGCCAACGTGAGCGTTCCCTGCTCACCATCAGGACACTGACCGAACGGAGAGGAGGGGTGAGGTTCTGAGAACGGTTTTATTTATAATTTATGTTCAGCCTTTTCAGGCACTCCACACACAGTGTCCTCTCCGGCTAGGTACGGCCCAACTCTGCTTAGCTTCAGAGATCTCCAGAGCTTGACCGTTTTCAGTGTGGTATGGCCGTCAGCTCCACATTGACGGTCCGGGACACAGCCTATGGCACCCTGACGGCACTTTACAAACAGAAAACAGGGGCAGCTAAGGAAACACTCTGACCGCACCTCTTCACACCACAAAAGGCTGTGAGAATGGGCTGTGAGCCCTCTGAGAATAACCCATAATAATTAATGTTGATGTAAAATGAATAATGTTGGATTATTATTATTATTATTATTATTATAATTACTATTACACAGTGTTTTCTATGGCCCATCTGCCAAAGCGTGCCGATCCAATTTAAGAGTGTTGCCATGTATAATCATATTGTGGGATATAAAAGAAGATTCAGAGAACTTTCAAATAAGGTTTCATTAATTATATTTATTCACAAATTAGTTTGTGCTAGTGAAACCCCCATCACTGACTATTACAATTACATTTTGTGTGTTGTACTCTTCAATCACTAAAATATTGCCAAAGTAGTGGGGCATTTGTTATTTTGTTTCACATTATACACTTCAGACTGTTTTCATTCCAGGCTTATTATTGTGCTGGATTGCATTATGTTGTGTAGCTTTTTCTGTGCTGACCCCCTTGTACAATATGTACAGCACTTTGTACTGTATATGCTCATTTGTAGAGATGAGAATGATGATGATGATGATGATGATGATGATGATGATGATGATGATGATGAGAAAGGGTATATTTTGGAAAGGCCAAGAAACCCAGGGCGAAGTATGTGTAGGCCTCCTCTGCTCAGTCTTTAATGCTGGGAAGCTTACCAAGCCTGGTTCCCCTTCACCACGGGGTTAATTAGCAGCTCCCATCCCAATTGTCCTCTGCTTGTTCACTCTCATTAGTTTAATCTGGCTCTGTCCTCCAGCTTGCCTCTCTTGCCTCTATCCTCTTGTGCACCAGAACATCTCACTGCCTACACTACTCCTTATGTCATCAGGATGGAGCCTTTCGTCTACCCCCAAAATTGACGGGCAAACCCCACTATACCATCCTGTGATTTAGATCTTTTCACGCTTGCTGCCCTACTGGATTTCTTTATTCATTTATTTTTGTTTTCATTAAGTTGTCAAGTATTTGAATCATATTTTTATAATATAATTAAAATGTTGGAGAGTAAAAGTGCACTCAGTCTGGTTATAGGAGGTCCCCTTTTTATTATTTGAGCAAATAAATGTAGTAATACAGTATATTTGGGTGACGCAATTTGACATATCTCATAAGTCTTGTCCTTTTCCGTTACACTACAAATTTATGGTTTCAGAACAATTAAAAAAAAATTCAAAGGTAAAGACAGTTTTTCCATCTTTTTGTAAATTATATTTTCAAATAGATTTTGAATTTAATACAAGTTAATATATACATCTTAAAATGTGTTTCCTGAACTCTACAAAGGCCTTTTTTCTTATTTGTCAATTGTTTTTCTTTTAGATTAATGTTTGTACTGAAAAGGCAACTCACATTTTTTTTTCTCATCCTGTATCGTGTCTAAAGAAACCTGCAGAAGTGTTCTCGGATTTAAGAAGCTCATCTAGCCCACCCAAAACTCTGTAGGGTGTGATCATGAATGCTGCATGCATGATTATTGCTATATAGGAAGGAGAAATGCCAATGAAGTAGGTTAGTCTGTGTGTGGAGTCAAATTACACTTCCTCTCTCCTTGTCACTGTTGTGCTCGAGATGTCGGAGCTGATAGGAGTGGCTGGAAAATGTGAAGTCTGCTCCCCTCCTCCTCTTTCTCCTCCTCCTCCTCCCCCACCACCTCTCTAAAAATAGCTGGCAGAAAGAGAAGGCAGCGAAGTCGAGGCTCTCTGTTGGGCTGCCAGTAGTTTCAACACTCCCACCACCAGTGCAAGGGGAAAAGAGTCCTCTGAATCACACCTCTAATACTAATAGCCAGTAAAGACGACTGACTTCATTTTATGTTTTTGTCGGTAGAAATTCTTCTACATTTCATTAATTGAACATTAAACTGATTTGGGATTTTTTGCATTGTAGAGGCCAAGTTATTTTTAAGCACAGAGGCCACTGAGTAAATCCTGAATATTTGCCAGTCATCTGACCTCCGCCCAACTGAGCATGTTTCTCACTTGTTTAAGCCAAAACTGATGCCAAAAAGCCCCTTAAAGAAGTAAAGATAGCTGCAGTACCAGCCTGGCAGGCTATTACCAGGAAGATTTCACATCTTTGCAACCAAATATATCACTTGATTTAACTTGATATGTTAGAATATGTTTGATGCACTAAAGTTGGCAGGCTATTAAACATTTTTAAAAAAGGAGCCGATGTTGATTAATACAATTAAATTATAACTAAAAGCCAGCCTGTTAACCATTAAGACAATGTTTTCTCCAAAAAACAGTATATAATAGCCTTTGTGTTATTGGGTTATTGATATAGTTTACACCAGCAGTTTATGTAATTACTTGTGACTAATGAACACCTAAACCAAATTCCTAGTAAATGTGATGAGATCATATGATTTCCAGACAGATTGTCCAGGATTGCCTGAACACTTCAATAAGGAAACTTCTAGGCGCCAAAGGATTTCAAAGGGTATATACCGATTATGTCCTCTGTCACATTGTCATTTAAAGTCCAGTAAAGACCAGTGCATGTCTGCAGATAGAATGGATGCTGTTCGCATGTTGTTGCAGCCACAAGGCTTGTGTGAGCACCCCAAGAGTTCCTGGGCCATGGGAAACAACCTCAGGAGCAAGTACTTTTATGGGAGCAGGATCTGTGGCCCTTTTCATGGTTCCTCTGCAGAGCTGGGTGTACATATCAGGACAAAAATAGTTTGTACAATGAACACTTTAGGACGGACAGTATGAGTTACTTAGGTGTTCTAAAACACAAATCAACAGCATTGCCTGAATCTCAAGTGCTATATCTGGCAACAACAAAAACACTCACCACAGCAGCAGCTGGCAGTTATGCTGAATAGAATAATACACAATAGAAAAAGGCAAAGAAGGAATGTTCTATCAGATCATAGACTTCATCAACCGGTGGAACATATCCATGGCACAATACACCTTTTACAAATATTCAGGTGTTACAGTTTGGTATGTTTTAAGCTTCCAAAATCTGTTGAACGGCTAATAGCTTTTGTTGAAAAAGCCTCTGTTGTGTTACATTACCTATTACACAGAGGGATATTACAGAGAAGACAAGAATTAGCCTGTGATATCACCATGAGATTTATTTATCGATAAGATTAGGGGTTAAGGCGCCTTGCCTAGATGCAGACCCATTTAGCAGCGCTGGCCAATCAGGTGACGGGTAGCTACTGAGATGTCAGGCGCTTGAAGGATAAGGTGTTCACTCAGGTCTCAACACTCCCCAGGACAAAGGACCTTTATCGAAACCCAGAGAAACAGGGAGGTAAGGTGTGTTTGCAGTAAGGTTGTATTCGACAGATGGACAGTGATGTTACGCAGTGTTTCCTGTAAGAACATTTTGTTTTATAAAGTTGTCAGGTTAATTGGTCCTTGAGACGAGTGAGAGCATCAAAAGAAGACAGTTCTTTGATTTAATTCACAGGTTGCGGTCACTAAAATTAAATTATAAATCCTGGAGTTAACCGTTTCAATGGACAGCTGTTTTGGAACATTTTGTCTACTGACTTGCGCTGACTTATATAGGCACTTAGAGTAGTAATTGTTGCGTAAATACTGGTGTGTCTGTCAGTGTCCAACAAACCTGTAAGAAAGAGTTCATAACTTACAATAGTATTTTTCTTTTTAGTACAAAAAAGTACAATTTGTCTTTCTATGGAGAGTGAAAGTGTCAGCGCTAAGAGCGTCAACCAGAGGATTGGGGTCAGCGGGATAGCCACTGCTTTTAGGATCATCAGCAGGTTTTGTCTTAACCGGATTTGGCTGGAGGAGCTGAATCAACTGTGTCCCAGGATTACAGGGATGACATTGGAGAAGAGTTTAGAGGCCAGAGGCCGGAGCATTGACAACTTCATCAGACCCTGCCCATCATCTCAGCACCTTGGGGCTCCAGTAGTGCAGCGAAACCCAAGCTGGTCTCTTGGACTGCTTTCTTCATATCTTGAATCCTTGCTTCTTTTGACATTCAGTAAGGGGTACTTTTTGCTCCCTTATTTTTTAAGGGATAAATTATTATTTGTGCTTTATCTGTTGAGGAATGGTTATCAGCTGCTCAGTGTGGCCAAATGTTTTCCTAAGGGTTTGCTATTGTTTGTGGGGGGGGGGGGGGGGGGGGGAATTCAACATCATCCTCAGAATTGTTATCGTAAGCCTAAAGTAGCTGCTGAGTGCTTGTTGCTAGGTAACAGTTTCAAGCTGGCAAGGACGAGTCTTGAGCTGTCTAGAAAGTGTTGGGCTGTTGTTATTCCCTGCGACTTTGTCTGGGCCTTACGGATGGATTTAAGAGACACCGTGATCCTCAACTGCATTTGGTTCAACTAACCATGTCCAGAAATTCATCACAGAAGAAGAAGAAGAAGAAGCTCGTAATATTTATTACACTTTGACCAAGGTCTTGCACATGCAAATTACATTATGCAAATTGCATAATTTGTTGCACTATCAACAAAGGGTCAGCAGTATAAGTTACTTAAATTTACATTTTGTCCAACATGAGATGAGCAGTATGTGGTATGTATGTTAAGCCTCTCATTTCTTGTCTCCTCCAGATCAGAAAGAGTCTAGGCGGCGGAGCGAAGCACACCATTAGAAGAGGAAAATGAGTGAACTGGATCAGCTACGCCAGGAGGCTGAGCAGCTCAAGAACCAGATCAGAGTATGTCCTTCATTGTCCTCAAGTCCTCCTGTTTTTCTGGGTTTATTTTGTTGCGTTAGTACTGGTGTGGATTAAAGCAGATTTTTCACTGAGAAGCTTCATATTTTGATTCTTCATGTCGACATCAAGATAAAGCACAAATGAAACCATTCAGCTATTCAGAATTAGCCTTTAAAACAAAAGTCTGTCTTAGTCTTTTACAGGTTTTATAGCCAATGACGGTATGTTAATATATCAATATACGTCATTAAATGATCAATTTTCACTGCTGTAATTCAGCCACCAAAGAGTTAAGTGGGATAATAATATTCCATCATGAGCCACTATATATTATATATACTATACTGTACTATATTTCACAGATATTGCTGCAACATTAAGCTATCTTCTAAAACCTGTACAGGATTCCCATTACAATCATTGTAATGATATGCAGCCTAATGAGAATCCATCTTAATTGTTATGATATAGTTTAAATGCTCTCATTTGTCTCACTTGTGTAATAATAATAATAATAATAATTATATAATGACATTTATTATATTTTTTTAATGGTGGCTATCGCACAATTATATATTCATTATTTAATTTTGACCTAACACATTGTAGTAGTGTTATTTATGGAAGAATTGTATTACCAGCACCAAAAATATACTTTTTCAGTACACTTTGTGCTGTAAACACAATTTGCTTTATTAGTTGGTATTCAAAACATATTCAGATTTGCAACACAGAACCTTTTGTTTCACAGATGTTAAACTAAAAAACTGTTGGCTGAAACAGATTTGACCATGTTGTTGTGTTTCAGGATGCCAGGAAAGCGTGTGCGGATGCTACCCTGTCTCAGGTAAGAAACGTGTTTATACCATGATCTTCACTCACCATTATTCAAGTATTACTAATCCATTATAAAATATACTAAAATGGGCTTCAATGTTTGTGTGTGGGTGGTGTTTATACTTAGTGCAGGATTTGAAGAAGGCATTCTGTTTGTTTTTGTCATATCTTTATTTGTGCCTTTAAATCTCTAACGAATAGAAATGCCACCTCACTTTACAAGTTCACTGAAAGTTTGAGTGCAAAGAGGATTTTTTAAATATTCTCACATTTTCTCTCCTTAATCCCGTTTAGATCACAGCTAACATCGACCCTGTTGGCCGAATTCAGATGCGCACTAGACGGACACTGAGGGGGCATCTGGCTAAAATCTATGCCATGCACTGGGGCACTGACTCGAGGTAATCGCATTCAACTCCATTCTGTCCATTAACTAAATATTTCATCCCATTAGCCCAGCCCCCTCGCCTAAATACAGGAAATGGAAATAAAAGCAAGCTTGACTGTCTTTGTGCTGGTTACTGCTCCTGAGGGTCCTCGTGATATCATGATATTCCACAATAGCTCACTCTTCCTTCCAAAAACACATATTTTTCTTTACTTCTTTCCCAAGTGATCTATCAGATTAAAATATTGTCAGTTTCCTAACAATTCAACGGTATTCATAGTTGTGCACATGCACAATAGGTAATGCGTTTTATTTGTGTTGAATGCACATTGGGCATGCATCAATCACTCTCTTTGACCGTGTCTACTGTGCTGTGTGTCTATGTGTGCCGTGTTTGTGTGCATTGGGGGTGGGGTATGTGGGTAGGGAAAATACTCAAAATGGAGTCAGCCTTTGTTAGAGCTGTGTTGAGGCTAGATAGCCAAGGCAGATGAAGCAACACTCCTCTTCACATATCAAGCCTTTTTTTCCCTGGAGTTGTACACACCTCTCCCCACAGCAGCCAACACATTAATCACTGTGGTGCTGGTGTGAGTCAGTCTACAGAGAGACCATTGCAAACTGCTATGTCACCTCACCATCCTTCCAGTCATATAACTAAGGAAAAGTCTACCACTTTGTTTACCCAGTGTGAGCGCTTCCTGTTTGTTTGTTTCATCTGTTAATGTTTCACCTCCCAGAGGAGTTGGGGTATTTATTAGACTACCTGCTGCGATTCAGCCACCCAGAAAGAAGGTCACATGAAAATGTTTTGACCCACAGTCGAGGCTAAGTCTGCTATTTTTAGCCCCAAGGAGACACTACTTGGATTCATTCTGTAGTGGCTTTCCAACAGTTTGAGAAAGAAAACCATCAGTTAGTTCCACTTCTCCTCGTTAACCAATATCATACTGCATTAAATGTTCAGGATCCAAAAACGACAAATCTTTATCCTAAATATTGTAAAAGGCATGTAAGAGGCAGAGCTTAGTAGTTGTAGCATTATAATTACATTTTTTTTAAAAATACTGTACCCCAAATTTGCTGTTTGTGCAACAACCCCTTCGCAAACAACTTGTATGTCAGCGAGGGAAAGGCCGGTTTGTTCCTTTCTAGTTTAATTTCAATTAATGTGAGAATTATGACATTGTGGTCATGGTAGAAAAAAGTTTGACAAACTTGGTGCAATAGTACTTGGTATTTGCGCCATCAGATGGGCCTTGAGTGATAACGATTGAACTAGATAACCCTGATCCTCATGAAGGCAGTGAGTCATAACTCATGCCCCACATGAAAATATTTCTTTAGTTGACCCAACAGTTGTTGTTTTTATGGCTTTGCTGATATAATACTGCTCCTGTTACAGTTGCCTTGTGTTCCTACAGTGTACCTAAATGGGGTTAAGCATGGAAGCCGTTTCCACCAGCTGAAGTTCAGAGCAAGAATGGCAACATTAGAAAAAATGGAAATGGTGGATACAACTAGTGTTTTCCTCTGATTTTGCTCTTATTCACTTTAACTGTACAACTACAGCCAAGCACACGCTCCTCTCCTTGTGTTTGTCTGTCACCTGACGGCATCACAGTTACTCAAACAGTCCTGAGGAGTGATGAGCAACACAAACTGATTTCGTTAGATTTAAAATCAGGCCTTCCAAACGTTGGGTGTCTGTTCCCAAACGTATTGTCAGAACAGAGCTCTGACGAGAAAGTGAGCACCTCATTGCATCATCGTTTCCCAGCTTACATACACACACTTACTCTCTCGCTCGCAATGAACTGGAAGTTAATGTGGGCCCAAATCTGAAGATGCCTGATTTTGACAATGTCTTTGATTATTTGAGTTTAATGTGTTCATTCTAAGGCTGGTAAATTGACTCTTCATATTCTTGCAGACTAAAATTCCCAACACAGATCATTCTGTCCCTGGCTTATCATCTGCTGGAGTGTGCACATGTGAGCGTGTTCCCGTCAGCCTGGTAGTTAAGATTTGCATAGTCCCAGCAGGCCTTGGTGTGTTCACTCCTTGTCCTGGTCCTGTGTGTATTGGGACCGTCACTGTGGTTACTCTTGTTGGATTCACCCAGATAGCGGAGCACAACCACAGGTACCTGAGAGCTGTCTCCAGGATGCAAAACAGGCTTTGTAACGATTCCTATTTGAATAACTGCGCTCGCCACGCAGACTCTGCAGGTTGTGTTTTTGAGGCACATAAAATATTGAAAGTACAAAAATGGTCTTGAAAGTGTATAATAGTGTATTAGAAGTACACAAAAAAGGAATCGCTATGCCTCAGCTCTCTGGATCAGGTCCGTTTTAGGATTAGCACTGTCCATTCTGTGGAATACTGTGGTGGTGATACAGCAGCTTTAAAATAATGCTGTGACACATTTATCTGGTATACAGGTACTGGATTAAAAGCTTTTATATTCAGTACCAAACATGGTTTTACTGCTTTCCATACAGCATGATGCTCATCTATTAGTTTTTAAAGTCACTGTTGTGGCTTTTGCTGTTTTTGTCATCTGCTTTAAAGAAGTTTGAAGAAGACTGTGCACAACAAAATTCTATTAAATATGATCAAACAAAAATAAGCCACACCCTCACATATTGTGTGTCACTGTTTTGCGTTACTGAAATGTACAGATGACAGGAACTGCATACCAATATATACAGAAACATATCCATCACAGAAAGATTTATGTGTGATAAACGACCTTTTCAAAATGGGCATTTATATTTGATTCGTAGTTTGAGCTATCTTATCTTTCTTTTTATCAGGCTTTTGGTCAGCGCCTCCCAGGATGGCAAACTCATTATTTGGGACAGCTACACCACAAACAAGGTATGTGTAACACCATATTCCAAAATCTCAATGCTGTGTAATTCTTGTGTCTTTTGGAAGAAAGAAGTAGCGTGCAAGTCGTTCAGCCTTCACTGCTGTGTGAACAGTTATCTGCATTTTGGAAAAGCATTCCATGCGTTTAAAGCTTAAATTCAGTCGTAGTCAGGCAGTGGATGTCTGACGCTCTTTGCACCAGTACAAGTCAAAGATCATTTAATTTAAAAAATGTAAACAATCTGGAGATGTAAAGACTTTATTGATGCCAGAATAATGAGTTGAGGTAGTATAAACATGAACATGTGTGTGTGTGGTTGTTGATTGACTCACCAGATTTGCCAATTGTAAAAAGACTGGGTTTGAGAAGTCGGGTGAACCATTGCCTTAAACTGTTATTCAGCAATAATCATTACTCGCCCCTTTCCGGAAGCTATTTTCATTTAGTTGGACAAAGTGCTGAGTTCATTATAAAATAATTCACAAGTGTTTGAGGGTGCCAAGTAATGCTATGAAGACTGGGTTTTGTGCCCTTGAAAGCTTAAGTTAATATTGCGGACAGACTTTGTCAAATGACCCTCGCTCTCTCTCTCTCTTTTCCATCTGTCACGGCATGCTATCTAATATTAAATCTTCCTCCTCTCTTCCAGGTCCACGCCATCCCGTTGCGCTCCTCCTGGGTGATGACGTGCGCTTATGCCCCTTCTGGGAACTACGTTGCCTGCGGAGGCCTGGACAACATCTGCTCCATCTACAACCTGAAGACCCGTGAAGGAAACGTGCGTGTCAGCCGTGAGCTGGCCGGACACACAGGTAGGCCGGACACATCCATCTGCATGTTACCTATCAATCAGAGAAGCTTCTGTAGGTTACTGGAAAATAAAAGTTGTCTTTGAAAACTTCAGATATACCAAATTTTCCCCAGTAGTCTCTGTCTGTAGTAATCATACAATGCGTAACAGTATTACTACAGAGAAGACCGTTTGTATTTTAATGAATTAATATTAAATCTACTCTTAAGATCTTCACACATTAGCTTACCCAAATGGCAGTGAGAAGTAACTAGAAAAATGTGGAAACATCAACAGACAACGCTCTGCAGGATCTTGTTCACCCAGCGAGTGCACTGCTTTATACAAAATGTCATGTTGTCATAATGTTTATCATGACGGAGCACTCAGTCGCTGCATTTTTGAAGACGGTTTGCTCTCCACACAGGTTTCAATTTATTTCTTCCTTTCTGTGAAGAAGAGATCATACCCAAAGCCAATCTATTGTTGATGTCCTATATTGTTTTAACCTCATGCACTGGTGTAAGAATAATTATTTTCATATCCGAGAGATGCTAGTCACATGTCTTTCTCCATAAAAACAGGAGACTGGTCGAGCCGTATCCCAGCTCAAACTAATGAAAGTGTTGAGCTCTTAGGCAAGGAGCATTCATCTGATCAGTGTCACATGATGCAGGAAGTGTGTCAGCATTTTAGTTCTAGTTCCTTCGCTATAGGGAGGGGTATGCTTACTCTGCCAGCTAGTAAAGGATGAATTATGGAAACAAGTCATGAACTGGGAGATAACCCACAGCTTTTTTTTTTTTTTTCTGGAAGTGAATTAGTCCCACATCCACCACACGTAGCTTTCTCTGAGGGTGTGATGGAAATGTGAAAGACTTTCTTCCTCTGTGCAGACAGTGAGGAAATGAAGCCTCTACGTAATGTAGAAAACACAGTCCAGTATGAATTAGTTAATAAATAAGTGTGTTTGATTCCTGTCAGGTTACCTGTCCTGCTGTCGCTTCCTGGATGACAACCAAATTGTCACCAGCTCTGGAGACACCACCTGGTGAGTTGTGAAACTGCACCCAATACAACCACAAACTAAAACCTCAGACAAACCAACAAAGTTAGCTCAACACCTGCGAACACAATTTAATCAAAAATGTAGCATTATATATTTCAAGTATAGTATTTGTTTGTTTTATATTGTAAGCTGTTCCTACATGTAGTCCACCCTCTGTGGGTTTTTAATACCACTTATGGAAACATAGCCAGATTAATATAAAGATTCTTAGTAAGCCCTGTCTGCTTTAACTGGTGCGCTACCGTTAAAATCCCCCAAGTGCTGGGTCTGCCTGAGCTCCACAGACGCTGTACAGCTGCCAGCATCACGTCGAGGGTCGTTCACTCACATTCCTTCTTGAATGACACTCACAAAATTCAAAGCGCTCCAGATGTTGTTTTGTATATTGCAGCTGTGATTTTGACAACGTTCTTTCTGCTTCCTTGCAGTGCTCTGTGGGACATTGAGACTGGTCAGCAGACGACTACATTTGCTGGTCACACCGGTGATGTCATGAGTCTCTCTCTGGCGCCCGACACCAGGCTGTTTGTGTCTGGAGCCTGCGATGCTTCGGCCAAGCTCTGGGACATCAGAGAAGGAATGTGCCGACAGACCTTCACTGGCCACGAGTCGGACATCAACGCTATCTGCGTAAGAGATACACACACTCTCTCTCTCTCTTAAATGTTATATACTAATCATATCAAGGTGTCAAGTCACAAGTCATTCATGGCATGTCCAAGTCAAATCTGTCAGAGCAAATCTCAGGTCCTTGAGGCTGCGTTCAGGTTAAGTCACAAGTTTTATAAGCAAATTGCAAGTGAAGATGCAGATCGTCCATGTCTGTGTATGCTGACCATTACAAAGACACTACAGTTTGAATGTTTCCTTTTAAAGCTGTGTTAATAGTGGGTTTCTTTACATAACTGACACCAAGTCCTTCCAATGCAAAACATATGCTTCAAAAAGAAACATCGTTCATAGTATAATATAATATAACATAGGATAATTATTGCTGAATAGTAATCCATACACTTTGCTCTTTCATGGATGACTAGAAGGAATTTTGGTGCTACATATTTAAGTTTGTATGGACCAATAGCACAGAAAAAGGTGTGGCAATTACTGTTGCATAACCTCAGGACAATTACAAATGTAAGCACAATGACATATATGATATGTGCCATATATGATAAATATGGCACTTGAATAATTTGCTACAATCACTCTGAACTAAAGAACATATGCACAATAGTATTAATAGCTCCCTTGACCTTTTTGTTACAGTTCTTCCCCAATGGCAACGCATTTGCCACGGGTTCAGACGACGCTACCTGCCGACTGTTTGACCTGCGTGCTGACCAGGAGCTGATGGTTTACTCACACGACAACATCATCTGCGGCATCACTTCCGTGGCATTCTCCAAGAGTGGCCGTCTACTGCTGGCTGGCTACGACGATTTCAACTGCAATGTCTGGGACACTTTGAAGGCCGACCGTGCAGGTAAGACGCCATACAGGGCAGCAAAGCTCGATGAAGATGTTGTGCTGGTGTACTTCTCCAAGCCAAAACCTACATACATCAAACATTATTGTCCATCGGCAAGTTATTTTGGAGGCTAATCTTTCAAAATGCGTCATGAAGTGAATATGTCGAGGTCTGCTCCACTACTGTGGTTGCACTTTCAGCCGTGTGAATAACCAGCAGTAAATGTCAGAGTTCGGTGTCAGTCACAGTCAAAAATGTGGAGTAGAGGTGTGGGAAGAAACTGAGCATTTCTGTCTCTGGTGTTTTTCAAAACCACCACAGTCTTTTCTGTAAAGTAAAGTCGATTGGTGCAGTTCAGCGGTGAACGTGGACATGGGGATTGTGGAGGACTAATCTACTGCATGCGTTGAGCTCTCCTTGTTTTCATACGTCTGCGCTCCTGGTAGTTGCTTCAGAAAGCGGGCGTGGCTTTCAATTTGTTGGTTTTGGAAAGTTAGATATATCGGGCGAACACCAATCGTCATGCTGTCCAAACAGTACAGCGTGATGTCCTAAAGTATATACTATCTTTACTTCTTGCTGAATAACAGAAGTCAGGAATGTTCTCTGAGGTTTATTGTTAGGCATGTAATTGTAAAAATGTGTTTGGGTAAGTCAATGCCTTTGTAAGTCAAAGACTTTGTCAAGATGTGAGCATAGATTTTAGATTTCATATATCTTGAAACAGCTGGTTAGTCAATTACCTGTTAGTAAACGTCTCACAAGAAGTTCTGTTGCCTTCATGATGTATTTTCTGAGTAGTACCGTTCAGGGAAAGGACACAAGAATCTTTCAATCCACTCAATACATTTGGCCACCAAGAGTTCTGTAGAGACCCTGAAGGAGCTGCAGGGCTCCATGGCTGCGATGGGAGACACTGACATACAACTCTTTCCTGGCTGCTTCACAAGTCGCAGCTTTATGCTTGTTGAAAAAAATCACATGACAGCTGGACTAGTGTTTGCCAGAAGGCAACTCTGGAATACAGGGAAAGTAAGTGGAAGAAGAGTTAGTGGTATGATCAGACAGAAGTTAGCTTTTTGGCCATTACACTAACTTCTATATTTGGTGCAAGTCAAACATCACGTGTCAGTTAAAAGCACATGAGACCTGCAATGCTTGTGAAGGTAGAGTGTAACACAGCAACATAGGGAAAACCTGCTGCCAGCAAGACAACAGACTTGAACAGAAAGCCAAAGCTACACAGGAATGGCTCCAAATCAGAGACCTCAGTCTAGTTCAGTATTTGTGGCAGGACTTCAAGATTCCTGGTTACTCACGCTCCCCATTAAACCTGACAGAAATAAAGCGCTTTTGCAAAGAAGAATGGGGATAAAAGTATATTGGGCCAGAAATGCAACTCAATACGATATGACTGCCAGAGGTTTCTCTACTCAATATTGACTTCAATGGCCCAAATACTTTACGTGTAATTAATTTAGGTTCATGTGCAGAGATCTTTCTTCATTTTGAATACAAAATATTTTCTGTTGCTCAATGTTGGCAAATACTTATTATAGGTACTTTACCAAAGTGCTTTTTCTTACTTGGGTGTATACTGAGGAAATATCATTGACATTGTAGATACAGGAGCAGGTTTGGAGGAACTTTTGATTTTATTTTCTTAATGCTGTTTTAGCCACATTTTCTTGTAGTGCCCCCGTTTCAAATGTGACATTACAGCAGCAGGTCAGATATTGCTGCTGTACCAGACAGGATTGTGCACATTTCAGTAGACTAGATGAGGCCTCAACACTAAAGAAGTGACGCCTCGCTATTTTTTAAAGAAACTTTTGAGCAGGAAGCAACTTCTTTAGGGTCGTTGGTCGTTAATAATGGGTATGCATGAGGCAAAACAGGAGAGGGTATAGAAGGCATTAATGTACATCTGAGAGCAGCAAGCGTCACCTGCTCCAGCAGCAAAGAGCCCCTGGGTAGGCATGAATACTTTACAGATATTGACTGCAATATCAAATACACACTTAGCCGATCCATTGGTGGGTGGAATATTGATTATCAGCATATTGAGTCATTATTAGCATCCAATAAGTCTAAAAGCGCATCTGGACTGTACGCTGCTCTTTGTGGTATCAGGACCACAAATGTCCTGAAACCTGCTTCACTTCGTCCCCGTTTCACTTTGTTCCAAAGCTTCCACAGATATGTTGTTAATGTAAAAATGATGTATGTATTATGAAGGAGCCGGTTTGTCGCTGTGTCTCAGCCTCTGGTGTGTCTACAGGTGTCCTGGCTGGTCACGATAACCGGGTGAGCTGCTTGGGTGTGACCGACGACGGCATGGCAGTGGCAACAGGGTCCTGGGACAGCTTCCTCAAGATCTGGAACTAGAGTCTGAAGGTAAATGATGAACTGAGAGGAAAGTTCTCTGGTGTGTGAGAGGGAACGGCTGTCAGAGGGTTTAGAAACGTATCAGCTACATCTAGAGTTTGTATTGACTGCCATCTGGGGGTTGGGAAAGAAGGTGCAGCATATGGAATATAGGCAGAAACCAAACATGATGTCACATCAGCTATCCATAGTGGAATTATCTTGTTACATTTATTTTTCATCCAGTTAGAGGTCTCTCTTTTTTTTCTCAGAATCTCAGTAATGAGGTTTTGGACTTGATATATTTAACACAAACACGAGTAAAATAAATGTGAGCAGTTTCATATGGTCAACCCTGGATGTAATGATTTTACAGTTGCCTGGCCAATGAGTGATTTTGCTGAATCATGATAATCAAATAACGAGTTTTCTTTCTGTTTGCTTCCAGAGGCCACCTGGACTCCAAAGTTGAGTGGAAGACCATTCCAACATCACAATGTTCAATTATATTGCATATCCAATCTTTTCAAAAACACCATGATACTGACTCCAAACACCCCAAAAAACTATCAAGGGCAAAAATTCTCTCCTTCTCATTTAAAAGAGCACAATTGTCTGTCACTCATTCAGCTACAACAAAAAGAAAAACAGAAAAAAAAGCTTGAGGAATTTAGTGGTTTTCAAAATGGAACGGAGTGGAAAATTGTGCATTCCTCCATGACATGGTCTGGTATTGTAGTAAGTGAAAATACAAACACCCCACCGCCGCCACCGCCACCAAGCAAACGTGTCCTGCGTCCTCATTATACACAGGTCTGAGTGAAGGTTATTACATGACAGTGATCTAACTCTTTATAGCTTTTTGGCCACGTTTCTTTTTGTTTGTTTTATTGTTTTCATTATTCCTTTTTGTTCAAGAGAAGTAGATCAGTGAACTGTCAGGTAATGTTTAAAATGAGGATCAAAACTTTGTTTTATTTTTTAGTCTTTACACATTTTAGAGAATGTTTTTATGTTGAAAACTAGAAGAACCTCCAGATCACGCCATTTTAAATCCAGCTTTATCCCACTGGAGAACAAAGCGAGAGAATTGAGCTTCAACAGGGAGTCCTCAAGCCACTTCTGGCCCTTCTGTATATTTAGTCCCATGATATTTTACTGTTTCTTTT
Organism: Cottoperca gobio; assembly: GCF_900634415.1. NCBI lineage: Eukaryota > Metazoa > Chordata > Actinopteri > Perciformes > Bovichtidae > Cottoperca > Cottoperca gobio. The sequence goes on from NC_041361.1 coordinate 16,884,941, forward strand.
TTCCAATGTAGTCCACAAATCTTTGTTTGCACAAAAAATTAACTTTGCATATATAGAATAATGTCTAAAGAATAAAAAGTAAACTAACCAAGCACATGCTGTTTATGATGATGAATGCTCGTTTCTAAAACGAAAAACAACAAAAAAACAAAACAATTTTAACCATTCTTACACCTTTTCGTCTGGCGACAGTGTAGAATAATTAAATGAAGATTAACCCATCGGATCATAATCCACCCCGCCCCTCCCTATTTTTCTTTTTCTTCTTTTTTTTTTTTATTCCTTTTTTCTTTTTCTCCTTTAATTTAGTTTTGTTTTCCCTGGTTTTTGTTGCCCGTGGTTGGGACCAGTGATGTGATTTGGTCGGGTAGGGAGTACCTCCACTTTAGCCGGGCTGCAATCCGGACGTTTCTCTTTTAACAGAGGTGCCCATTCCGTGCTTGGAAATGCAGTTACTACTCTGTGAATGACATGTTGTATAAATCAATGTTTGAAAATAATGATATTGAAACTTTTTAAGTTAAAAACGAAAAAAAAAAAGATTTTGGTTGTCTGCCATGGGTGGGTTATCTCTTAGAATCGCATGCTGTAGAATTGCTTAAAAAGGTGCATATGGAATTAAGTCCTTTGATGTTTTTCTTTAAGAAAATAACCTGTTGAATATATCAATACAATGGTATTTATATTTTTCTTTTTTTTCCTTCCTTTTCTTTTTTCTTTTTCTTTTTGGCTACTCCGTGCATACATGATTCAACTAAAATGTCAAAGCTATGCACTTGAGAAGCAAACCCTGCAACATAAACGGTTACTTGGTCCATACTTGGGAGGGATTCCACAAATTTAAGAAGTAACGTAAATGTTTAAATTGTACACACATGCATACGTACATTCATTCTCCTAAACATACACAATCTCAAATGGAACAAATAAATTTTCATTCCTTCTGTAGCAAACAAAATTCCACTTACAAAGAAAAACATTTTATAACAGGTTTTTTTCTGTCCTTTAATAAAAAATGAAAAAAAAGATCTTGCAGCATCTGAATGGCAGAATTTTCTGTTGTTCCCTTCTCCTTGTAAACAGAGACCCTCTTTCTTTAGCAGTAGTGACCTTTTTTCCATTCTGTTTTTTCTCTGCGACATTCTGTACAAAAAATGTGCTGTAATTGTGCGTTAGGCCTGGAGTTGGCAAAAAATAAAATGAAATAAAAAATATTAAAAATTAATTAAATTCCCTTTCCTTTTCTCTCTTTCTCCATCAAATAACTGTAGAGCTCTGCACCCCCACTGTTCCCTTTTCACCTTTTGTATTTAATTTTAAAGTCAGTCAGTGTACAACCGAAAGCTGGATGCAAGATAGAAACTATATTAAAATGTACTGTTATTTAAGATGTAATAAAAAGCAGTTTGAGATGACTTACTGTGTTGAGTGTGATTCACTTAGAGCGGTTACCACTGAAGCTGGAATGTTGCAGACTGTTTGGTTTCCTTGTAATTATGTTCAAGTCAAATAAACAATTTCTTATCCACTGTTGAATCAGCCTGGCTTCTCTGTACAATCATTTGCACATAGTTACTTTTCTCTTTGCATGCTGGCAGCCATGCGGTTTGTTCTTCAGCATATACGAAGTATAAAGGAACACCTTAGAGTCCTGTTTGCATGTGTCGTTATTGTGAGGATAGAATTAAAACGGCAGACTATGGCTGTCCACTTGTGATGCGTCTGTTCAGTAAACACCTGAGGAGAAGCTACACATGGAGAGCTACTCTTCTCTTGGAAATACTCCCTGACCTTTGTGTCCCCCTACTGGACATAAGCATAAAATAAGAAATAGGTTTAAAATAAATATGTATATTGTTTTAATGTAATGTAAAGATTTTAATCTCAACGCAGTAATCAAAAGCACTGATTAAACATTGTGTAAGAACCATGATGATACTTTACTCTTTAGTTGGTGTGTACATTATGTGAAGCTTTGATGTGCAGAGGTGGTGGTGGTCTGGTGGTACGCCTTCCAAAGGAGAAGGTTGTGAGTTCAATACTAGGGCTGCCACCATTGTATCCCTGAGCAAGGTATACATATTTATTTTAAACCTATTTCTTATTTTACACACATGATATATATGTATATATATCATATATATACAGTGCTGCTTGAAAGTTTGTGAACCCCCCAGACATGGTCATTGTTTTTGTACAAAAATGTAAAATAGCCTTATTAAATGTACATCCAAACACCAATTTGTAAAGCAGACTTTCCAAATAATGGACACAACAAAGAAAGATTATGATTTTTCATTATTTATTCAACAAAAGTGGCTTATCTCACAAAAACTGAAAATGTGACCTGTGCAAAAGTATGTGAGCCCTTTTAGTTAGTAGCTTGTGACACCTCCTTCTGCAGCCATTACTTCAACCAAACGTCTTCTGTAACCTGACCAGTCTCTCGTATCTGCTGTTGTGGATTGTTGTCCACTCCTCCTGGCAGAAGCCAGTTGAGAAAGGTCGGAGGCACATCTGGCATGTACCGCCCGCTTCAGGTCTAGCCACAACATTTCTATTGGATTGAGGTCCGGACTTTGACTAGGCCAATCCAGAGTACGAATCCTCTTTCTTTTAAGCCATTCCTTGGTAGTTTGGCTCGTATGCTTTGGGTCGTTGTCTTATTGCAGAACCCATTTTCGGCCCAGCTTCAGCTCCCTGACTGATGGCAGGAGATTCTGATCAAGAATTTGTTGATAGACCTGAGAATTCATGTTTCCCTGGATAATATGGAGTCGTCCAGGTCCGGAAGCAGAAAAGCAGCACCAGACCTTCACATTTCCACCACCATGCTTCACTGTTGGGAGGATGTTCTTTTCTTGGTATGCTGTGTTGGCTTTTCTCCAAACATAGCGGTTTTGATTGTGACCAAATAATTCTTTCGTGAACTCGTCTGTCCAGAGAATGGACTTCCATAATGCCTCTGGTTTGTCCAAGTGCTCTCTGGCAAAGTTGAAACGGTCCGTTTTGTTCTTTCTTGAGAGCAGAGGCTTCCTTCTAGCAACCCTCCATGAATGTCATGTCTATTCAACTTTCGTCTGATTGTAGACATGTGTACATTTACCTCCGATGCAGCCAGAGAGGTCTGCAACTCTCCAGAGGTGATGTGTGGGTTGACTTTTACCTGATTTATAATTATTCTGGTGCTTCTTGGTGATAGTTTTGATAGGCGTCCACTTTTAGGCAGAGTTGCAGTCATGTTGAATGACCTCCATTTGTAAATGATTTGTCTTACAGTGGATGGATGGAGCTGGAATCTTTTGGAGATGGTCTTATAGCTTTCACCAGACTGGTGGGCTGTCAGTACCTTCTTCCTGATGTCCTCGGATATCTCCTTTCCTCTCAGCATGTTGTTCTCTGTGGGTACACCTTGGCACTACAGTGGTTTGCTTGGTTTCCTCTCTCTTTTAATCTGTGTTGTCCAACACTTTTCCTAAGGATGTCTCATTTGATTGGTTTGCTTACTTGACTAAATAAGCACCCAAATGTGTTTCACAGAATCTGTTACCTACTTGACTTTACCAATGAAGCTGGGGGTTCACTTACTTTTGCACACACACTAATTCCATATTTCATGTAGTTTTTTGGCTACTCACACAATTTCCTCTAAACAAGTACATGCAAATGATAAACATAAACCTAATATTTCATATATAGAAATCTGGTGATGATAAAATAAGACAATCATGGTAAAACAACAAAAACTCTAAACTGCTCAAGGGGTTCACAAACTTTCAAGCAGCACTGTATATATATATATATATATATATATATATATATATATATATATATATATATATATATATATATATACATATATATATATCATATACATACATATGATAAATATCATATAATTATCATATATAGTATATATAGTTATAATAACACAATGTCTGTTAAACAATTGTGTTTTGATTTGTTCAGATTTGTTTAACTCTGTAATTCTCTGTATCTCGACATCTCAATGATGAAACCTCAATGATTGTTGAGGCTTTAATAAAGGTTTGAATAATTCATAAATATAGTAATTAAAGTGCTTGAAAAGCTCACTAATAAAGCATGTCAAATGAAACTCCTTTATTACAATGTAATTACGTAATTATTTGTCCCTCTGATACCTTCAGAAAGTTTTTTATCTGGCCAGTCTGGTGAAATCGTCCAACATGACGTCGGCGATGAGAGGGCCTGTGATTGGTCGGTGCGTGTCCGGAAGTGATGAGCTGACTGTTGACAGCTCTCTTGCAAAGTAAGATGGTGTAACACTATTGTTATATAATAAATAATAATGGGGAGGCTCTGAGTCCTACGGCAGTTTGCTGCACTCTAAATTTGTGTCGTCCCCTGTAACGTTGCGGGTGAAAGGTATGTTAGCCACAGAAGTGAATGATATTACGATTTGTGTTGTGCATGCCTAACTACTAGCTTAGCTCGCTAAGTATCTTAAAACTACCGTAGTTAGGGTTAGCTCACTGTAAATATGTGTCACCATTCATCCGCTTAACAGTCATGAATGTCGGCGAGGTCTTGTTGCAGCTAACGTTGATTAACAATTAGACTTTGGGTAAATTGATAACTTACTAGGCTAACTAACGTTAGCTTGAGTGGCACTGCTTGCCTCGCGTAGCCGATCATATTTGTTATCTGTATGTAACTAGCTAAATGATCGCTCGGTTAGTTAGTTATCCAGCTGGCTAATCTCACGAACTTTACAATTGATTTCAGCATAACTTTAGAGTTTCTCCGATTTTAATAGAAATGTTGGTAGCACTTTTCAGCATGTCATTTCAACTTGATATAGACTTATAAACAGTTTCAACTGACCACTGTTTCCCTCTTTGTTGCATTTCTTGTCACGTTATTTTTTCGCGAAATCGTGTTTTAAACCGATATCGATATTAAAAGTTGAACATTTGCAGAAATATTTGCGGATTGGTGGATTGTATGTGTGCGGAATTCTAGACCGACACTTATTTGTTGATTCATACTATATTTCAAATAATTTTCTCAAAGGCGTTTTAATTTTTATGAAGCATAAATTAAATTGTCTTTTTAACAATGGAGTTGGTCTGGACTTGAGTTGACTTATGATTGTGTGTCTGTTTACATTTGACTTGAGCCTCATTATGATTGATGTGCCTGTCAGCTTACTTGCAGCCTGGCTGTCTGAGATGGACGATGGAGAGGAGGTGCGAGTGGAAGCTGCCCCATACTGCTGCTCCACCTGTGACGGAGGGGAGGTCGCTGGACGCAGCCTGGCTGGACACAACAGGAAGACCCGCAGCCTGAGCACATCCTCAGCCAGCAGCTCCTCTGACCACAGCAGGTTGGTGTTGAACAGCGGTCCATGGAACAAGATGACAAGCCTGTTATTATGTTTTGAGCCCTAGGTCTCAATAATTGTAACTACATGTTACTATTGCCACCCTTTCCTAGACTTTCCCTGACAAAGCCGTAACACATGTAAATTGTCTAGGTGTGCCTCCTCCTGATGCATACATATTATAATTTCAGAGAGCACATTGGCACAACACAATAGCCTGACTAATATACTGCCATGTGATACAAAAACAGCTGCTGTTACTCTTGTATGTGTGAGAAACCTTTTTGAAATAGCCTTGTAAAATGCGACCAATGTGTGTTTGCTGTGGATGTTGCAATGGCTTTGTTTGTATGTTTTGGCAACAGTTATAAGGTAAAGGGAAAAGGCGTCAGCCTATCTTGACAAGTCCTTTAAAATACCAATTAGGACTATCCCAATATTGATGAGGAAGTGACATGTCACTTGAAGATTACACAAAAAAATGTTGAAACACTGCCACAGACAGTGTTGTTGAGTTTGAGTTTCCTAATATAGCAATGACACTCATTTTTATGACATTAACAGAGAGCCGTTGTGATGGATTTAAGTAAACAAACAAGTGTTTAGGAACTGGAAGAAGGAGGTAAAGAATTTGCTTGGGTTACTTGATGGTCAGTGACTCAATGAATACAAAACAAACATGAGGGAAGTGGATTTCCTAGGCTGAAAGGTGCTCAGGATTTGAATCTAAGTTTGGGTAAAAGCCTGAAATGAAGTCGAGAGGGTTATGTTTAGGCAAATCACAGGCTTCTCTCTCCTCTCAGATTTCTTTGTTCAAAAGAAAAAACCCTGATACCCGGATACAATTTATTACAGACTACCAGCTTGAGCAACTTAACATTCACTTGACTGTTCCCAGTGGCTGCCTTTGTTGTTAGGTTATTTATATTCTGGTGTTTCCAATATGTGTCCCATCGAAGAACAAAAACATTTTAAGGCGTCATTCTGGACTATCGGACACTTTTTCTCCACTATTTATTGACGCTTCATAGAAAAACGATAATTCGAAAAGAGGCCTGGTCTCCACTACAATGACCTCTGGGTCACCGTACTGAGTAAATACAAGTTGTAGAATGCTTCTTATTTCAGTGTCAGAGTTTCCGGGATCGTTTGTCCTTATTGATCATTAATAAACTCCAAACTGACACAGCACTGAACTATCTTGCTGTGTAAACGTTGTTATAAGTAAACTATTAGCAAAAGAGTATTAAAGTTTAGCCACAGAGCCTCTTTCCAGATATATCCAAAGACAGCTAAGAGGATTTGTTGGGCGAGGGGTGTGACGAAGCGTAAAGGCTTCTGTAGTTCGAGGCAGTCATCTTGAAGCGCTGCTTCACAGCTCAGTGTCACTGACCTTTCACCCCCGATATAATCGCATTGTTTTAACAAAGTCAAGAAAGACAGGCAGCAGTGCCGTTGTGTTCGTCTTTGCAGCCGGACCTGAATCCATGTTGTTGATTTCAATTGGCTGCTCATGAACATGATGCCATAGTTGAGTGTCCGTTCAGCTTCAAATAGTTTGCTGAAACAGTGTTTAGATTTATTTGAAATGGCATGTACTAAAACTGTTATTATAGCCAGCAGAAACTCCGAGAGCTGGTCTCTCTGAACAGACTTAAAGCAACTCTTAAAGACATTGAAGCAGAGCGCTGTGTCTGTAAATGTTTTAATTAATGTTGTGATTGTGACTTTTGTGTCTGTAACCATCTTGGCCAGGATGCTCTTGAAAAATAGATTTTTAATCTCAATGAGACCTATCCTGGTAAAATAAAGGTTATAAATAAAAAGATTTGTTGCCACATTTATAACATTGTAACAATGATCGCAGTCAGGGCCTTGTGTAATAATTGAGACAGGGCCTGGTGTAAAATGTTAATGTTTGTTCAAAGCGTTGGGCTTCTTCTCATCATTTACTTAGTGTTTGTACTGCAGTAGAATACATGGAAGTGTTGGGTTTTTTTGCATTTGCGATGCATTATTACGTTTGCCAAAAATAGAGAAAAGTCTTGACACGGTATGAGCACCGGAGACATTGTTCAGCACCAAAGGTGTGTAATGTTTTATCATACGTGAGATGGAGTGTATGAAATAACCTCATATCTGCAGATGGTGAATTCAATAGTGTAAATCCTGCAGCTGAGACTTTCTCTCAATGTCTCAGTCACACTGGCTTCGCTTCTCTTTTTGTCTTTAAACTGAGAAATTAAAGTGTGATTTATTTGATTTAGAGATTTTACATGAGGCATTTAGAAACATTTTCCCGTTTAAACAGCGTGCACTTTCTTTAACAAATCGTGTAGGTGATGGTCTGCATACTTGCCCGGCAGCTCCTGGTTTTTTTTTTTTTTTTCTTTCTAAAACCTGAATGTTTGCCTTTGTCGTCGTCTCTTTTAGGAGGAATCAGTCGCTTCATGGACCGAGCCCTGTGACCACGTTCGGCCCGAAGGCATGCATGCTCCAGAATCCACACACAGTAATGTGAGTTGACTGACCAAATGGACTCTGCATCATAAGGAGTGAATGTAAATGTACCCATGTCTTTTTGTGTATTTATCGGTCACATGTCTGTGTACAACTTTGCATAATAGTGTCACTTTAGTCTGTGCAGCACCAAAGAAAATGGGGTCAGTTGTTAATATTCAAGCTGATGAAGTCAGACGGCGCTTACCTATTTGGTAAGAACTTTCCTTTTAAGCCTGAACAGCACTTCCCCCATATGACATAAAATAGTGGAACTCAAAAAGCCCCCACACATGTTGAAATTTGATGCAATAGTGCAGGGGTCGGGAACCTTTTTGGCTGGGAGAGCCATAAAAGCCAAATATTTTTTTTATGTATTTCCTTGAGAGCCATATAAATTTGAATGCAACTTTATGCGTGCATTTTTTAAGAATAACACGTCTCCGATTACTAATAGCGGTATCAGTGTTGCATTGAACAGTTGCTCTTTTATTAAATAAACTAAACTCTTACGTTATTTATCTCATTTATGTGCACGTTTCAGTGTTTACTGCACGGGTGTCAAACTCAAGGCAATTATATCCGGCCCACGAGAAAATATCATATGTCTGTCATAACTGGCCCGCCGGTTTTGGTAATTAAATCAATGCACGGCACAACCACGGGGAAATACATTTGAGGAAGTATCTAAATGTGTGAATGAAATGAAAGTTTTTGGAAAGCAAAGGGAAACACAGCACAGATCTCTGGGACGATGTGAGCTGGACCTGTTTGTGCGACATAACGAAGCATCTCACTGTTAAACCTGCAGCTTCAGGGCCGTGTGATCACAGGACATGTATGATGCCAAGCTGCCTGTGGGAGACTCTGATGCAGAAGGAAACTTTGGTCACTACGTGTTTCCAAACACTGACAAACATCTGCACCGCTGTGTTCCCGACAGCATTCTGCTGATCAACTGAGCGCATTTGCCGACTTTGCAGCTCAGAAATGAAAATTGAACTGCTCAGCAATCCGTCTGCAGTTGACTTAAATATGTTCCATATCTTTTTGCACTTTATCCAATATGTGTATCCTGTTCAATAAATGTGGACCGTGTTTGGCCCTCGACGTAGTCCCAGTTTTTAATGTTGGCCCTCTCTGTGATTGAGTTTGACCCCCCGGTCTACTGCTTGCTTTGCGCAGTTTCGCCACACACACACACACACACACACACACACAGCGGAGGAAAGGAGAGGGGAGAACTAAAAACAAATCCGCTGCTAAATGTTTTTACTTTAAAATGACACAGTATAATTATTTATGACTTGTTAATCATGTTAAAAAATGTCAGCTCAAAATTGTCTGCGAGCCATATCGCGTCATCAAAAGAGCCATAGGTTCCCGACCCCTGCCATAGTGTAACACAGTGCAGCTGACTGTCAACAGAAGGTGTGAAAAACAAACTGCCTGTCAATAAATCATTAATCGTTTCATGTAGCTTTAAGCTTCCTTCCTATTGAATTCAAAGGGATTTTTAAGTAATGTAACATCTTCGGTATATAAAAAAACAAATGCATGTAATTTGTTCCTCAGCATGTTCCTCTACATGCTACAAATATATAGACTGGCTTCTCCTTAATAATCGTTTACTTCACCAACAAAGACAATTCAGTTTTATCTTGAGTGGGTTCAAGTTTACCATAAACTGACCTCACAGTGGCAGCCATGATGGAACAACATGTACCAGCTGACCACATTAACTTGCACCTTTAGTAAATATGAGTCCAATCATTGAATCAGGCAGCTATCCAAAATATACAGGACAATCTAAAATATAGACATACTGCCATCAAACTTCTTCTGTGCTGAATGACATCACGCTCACTTTCTTTCTCATTAGAGTAAATTATTAAAACTTGACTCCCTCAACTGTTAAATACAGCACACTATAAGGTATACTTCACCTAAACGGGTTGTGTACGAGAAGCTGTTAACCTCATTAGCCAAGTCTTCCACTTTGGTGTCTTAAGATCCTGTTTTGTAACTTCAGAGTTGGCAATAACAACATTGCGCACTGTATGGCAACGTCACATATACATATTTCTTCTTTGTATGCTTGTGCCATCGCCTTAAGGGAAACATTGAAGCCAAGGAGGTGCTTTATGGCAGCTCTAATGCGTCGCTCATTTTTCATTGCTGTATTGACATTTTCCATGAATTTAGCATTATAGATTTGGTGTCTTTCCAAACTTTGTGTTCTGTTGATTTGAAGAGCAAGGTGCAGTTACAACCTGCTAAAGGATCCACAACTAGTATCCTATAAGATGCGTTCTAGTGTGCTCGCATGTCACATCATCATGTCTCTTTATAAGCGTGCATCTGTTAAATGCCACCTGTCATACTTTTGATAGGGTGTTGGGTAAAGTGATTGGTAATTCTAAAGTACTCATACAGGGACATGTTTTGCATTATTTTGGTCCTCACCCAGATCCACCGGTGCCTCGTTTGTCCTTACGTCCAAAGGACTTCTCCTCGTCTCTCTTCTTTCCTCTCTTTCCTTCTTTGGTTAATATTGTCTCCCCCATCTGTCTTTTACACACTTACACACACACTTACACACACACTTATGTGTGTTATGTTGGAGCTGTTTCTTCAATTTGCCCACTGTGGAGCGTGTAAATAAGGATTCTTTTGTTGAAAGTGTTTTTTTTATTTCTTTGTGCCAAAGTAGGCCATTTGCAATAGTATATAGTATAATAGTATATTGAGACCAAAACTCTGGTATTCATATTTGGCGGCATCGAGCGCCCTCTCTAGAGCCAGAGTTGGTTTGTCCGTTCTGAGCTTCTCAACAAACGGGTCGGGCTCCCTGTGTACTCTCTTCATGAAGAGTTTTTTTTTTTTTTTTTTAATGCTACAGTAAGCCAACACAAATTACGGCACAATCATATCATGATATATTATCCAAAGAAGCTGGACACGGGTACATAATTATTTAGGAATTTGGATTGCGTTGTATGTGGACAGCAGGTATTTATGTTTACGTGTACACCTGCTGCAAGTGTCTCATGAATCTACCGTCTGTCTGCAGAGCTGTCACAGCCTTGTCAGACCTTCGGCCTCTTGACTCCATCAGTCACATAAGTGGCTCCCAGCAATGTTTGCTTTAGGCAGCAGTAATTGACAGATTAGATTCCTCAAAGCTGCTAGACGAGTTAAAAACAGCATAACCACTCTCTTTATTCCAAAAATAAAGGTTAGTCTGTAGTACTTACTTTTAGGAAGACCTAGTTCTACAAGAAAACACCGTGCTCATCTGAAGGGTGTGGTTGTGATACTGCTGAAGGCTGCTTATTCTTTTGTTTGGTATTGCTTTTGACTTACAATTACAAACAGAATCTCCACCCATCCCGAAGGTCCCGAAACACACTCTGAAACAAAAGAAACAACTATTCAGATTCAGTTGTTGGTACACTTTGTATGACTCAACTGTTACAAATGGCATGCAGATCCCACATACCAGTGGTAATAATCACTAATTTAATGTCCAAAGGGTTGCCATGTAAAAGAAACTGGGTTGCACCCATTGAATTATAAATGCAAATCCCTCCTCATCAAAAGCATGTAGATGTTGTTTCTTTGTAATCTGACCCAGTGATGTCTGAGGTAGCATAGCGATAGCTGCCTACTGTACAGTACGTTGCCTTCCTGGGTAAATAATTGTCGTATCAGTGTGAGATAAAAAAGCTTGTGACAACTTCCAGATTGGTCAGCAGTAAACTGGTTAAACTGAATCTATGATGGTGACTGCAGTGGGACATTAGGAAGCTCCAGTACATCCTGTTGTATTCCCATAACACATAATTACATAATTTACCCACGTAGCCCTGTTGATATATTTCACCCTGCATTTCCCCTTCCAGCAGGTCATTAGGACACACTTCTGGAAAATGGGTCATAAAATAAAAAGGGAGTTTTTCAACTTCTTTGTTCTTTAGGAGGAAGTTGTGACATTGTTTTTTTACATGCATTTTGTTTGGTGGAATTTCCAACGCCATGTATGTAAATCTTTTACCTGTGTGACTGAACACATGAAATGTTGGAAGATTAATGTTACACAGTGTATATTTACACAGGAGAATGTATCACCCTTTGTTATTTCAGGTCACTAAAGTGGCTTATTGAGTTTTATTACCTTTATTACACTGGAGATTCTAGTTTCAGGAACAGCATGTCATTGTGTTTCAATAGATCACGCCCGTCCAATAAGGACAGCCTTTCCCTGAAATGGGCGTGTTCAGCACGCAGAGTGGGCGGGGTGTGAACTGAAGTCAACTTTAAGATGAGCCAGAGCTTTAATTCAGCAGCAGAGTGCACCAGGAAGGTTAATGTTAAGTCGTCATTGGGACAAATACAGCCACAGTGGATCCAGCTCGAGGGGTTATTAGCTGATCCTGCTGCCCGACCACAGCGCATGGAGAGAGTCTCCGCCTCGCTCAGCCTCTCAGCCAGCCGGTGGCTGACTCACAGCTTGACCACAAGAAGTTGAAACTGACTCAGTTGCTCCAGCTGCTGCACAATGTGTAGCAATCGAGGAAGTTGTTAGAGGAAGAATGAGCTGTGTTGTCAGTGCGGGCCACCGGGACAGAGCCCTGTTCTCCAGCTGAGTCGACCTGAGGCAGCATCCTTTTGTTGCATGTATATATCCATGAAGTTCAACCAGAGCGTACGGCAGGACACTGCCGGGAACAAAAGCGAGAACCAAGTGTGGAAATGGTGAGAGCATCTTCCCTGTCTTGTCTCTCTACAGATGTTTAATAGGTGAAATATTAACTGGCACCACCAGGCAGTGCATGAAGTAGAGAATTATTTCTGGCTTTGTTTTGTCATTTGTCCTGTGTGCCAGGTTAGACTGATCGTGTGTGTGTGTGTGTGTGTGTGTGTGTGTGTGTGTGTGTGTGTTTTATCACAGGTGGCTGCTGTAACACAGCCCGGTTGTTGCGTGAAAGGGGAAGGTCAGGGGTGTGGGTGCTTTGAGGTGGTCAGATGAGAAGCTGCCCATGAATAGATCACAGCTCGTCACCGCTTCAAATGATAATGAAGTTTTGATTGTATTTGTTTTTGAAACCAGGCTTGCACAGCGTTCATTTTGTACTGGTCTGTAGTTAATCAGGCTCACTTAATTTAGGAAGCGTTTTATTTGGATGTTTTTTTCAAAGTTTATCCGCTGCAGGGTGATTGACTCAATGACCTGTGCAGTACAAGGCACTCTAGTAATGCTAGTAATTACTGCCTTGTGAATAATCTGGGGCAGTTTAAAGGCTTTAGTTTGTGGTGTATTTGTATTTGTTTGCATTTTATTGTTTGTCAACTCTAAAAGTATCAAAAACACCAAAGAAACAGGAAGTTATATGTTATATTTATGTTATAAGTATTCTACTTTCTTATGTTATTAGTTGGGACTGAGTAGTTTTGTGTGTGTGTGTGTGTCGTGTGTATTTGATTGACGGGTCTCAAACTAAACACTGATGTGTCATGTTCGATTGTATAACTGAGAATTGTGTCTGATCATTTAAATATTTACATTAGAAGATAGCGGCCACATGTGCAGACGCTGTTGACACACTGCTGATATGTGATTGTGGACAGTAAATCAGTGTTGGAGGATATCTGGTGTTTCCAGTAAAGCCACAATGACATGAATGCAGCGTTGACATGTAGAAGTATTTTATTGCCAGAGGGAACAAGTGGGGAGTCGAGCAAAAGTTGAATGTTTTCTGAATAATTCATTCCTTTATGAATCATCTCCTCATTCGGTCTGGGTTACGTCCACTGATCCTACCGAGGCATGAAACCGCCATTCTCCACATGTGATCAGTCCCATCAGTGAAAGACTAATATGTATGACGGAGCTGTAACCAACGAGAGCCGTCATCAGAATCAGGTTTTGTTAAATAATCACAGACTAAGATCCCTTGGCTTTTTCCAGTTTTATTCTATATTCGTGGTCCATATTAGTTTCGGCCCCGAGGAGTTCAGATTTTCATGCCCCCTGTCTTCAGTTTGTCGTGCTTTTCCTTTTCCTTTGGGTTCACTCTCACTACTCGTGGCTCTTCACCGGTCCTCTCAGATCACGCTTTGGTTTCAAGAGCGGAGTTTTTTTAAAGAGATTTTTACCCCCTAACCCTAACCCCCTCCCCCCTCACACACATTTTTACCTTTACCCTTTCACAGTTTTGTGCCAATAACTTGACTCTCTGTGAGGGGTTGAGAAGAGGTGAGGGCCCTGCAGACGACACGTGGGGTCTTTGATACTGCTGACTCAGACATGCACTGATCAGTCCTGTTTGTGATCAACAGTCGGTTAAAGAACAGATCGCCACCACTATATGAGGCTCATCGCTCAGGTCTATGCTGATGTAACGGGGGAATGCTTATCAGGTGACCGTTGCGTCTGTTTCGCCCTCCTGATGTGAGCGTTGTGTTTGTGTGTTCAGGCACATTCAGGACCCCGCCAGTCAGAAGCTGACGTGGAACAAGCCACCAAAAAGTGTCCTTGTCATCAAGAAGATACGAGATGCCAGTCTGCTTCAGCCTTTCAAAGAGCTCTGCATGTTCCTCACCGAGGTATGAACAACACTGACGGATGGGGCGGGCTTTAACAATGGGCGTAATTGGCAGCTTTTGCGGGTGGGAAGCTGGTGAGGGATCAGTGTGAAACCACTGTGTGATGCACACAGTCCTTGCTGCCGGTTGCTAATCTTGTTTTTTTGGTTGTTGTTGTTGTTGTAGGTGAAGGACATGATTGTTTATGTGGAAAAGAAAGTTCTGGAGGATCCGGCCATCACAGATGATGAAAACTTTGGGGCCATTACTAAGAAATTCTGCACTTTCAGAGACGGTATGACGGTCATTTTCCAGACTCTATATATAACAAGTCAGGATGTTTTGAGGAGATGTTTAACCAGGTTATTGTCTTTATGTTTCTCAGATCTGGATGATATCTCTAATCGCGTAGACTTCATCATATGTCTTGGTGGAGATGGAACTTTGCTGTATGCATCTTCGCTCTTCCAGGTATAGACTGTCTTTAAAAAAATAATAAAATCAGCCTTTGTGTGTTTTTTTTACTTTTACTAGTATGACACAACAGTCCTCTCCTTCCCTTTGTTTATTTGTAGGAGAGCGTTCCACCAGTTATGGCCTTCCACCTGGGCTCCCTGGGTTTCCTGACACCTTTCAAATTTGACAGCTACCAGTCTCAGGTCAACCAAATAATTGAAGGTACTGAATGTTTTCTAATCCGTCTTTCGACAGCATAAACACTCCCGTTTGCAAAGCATGTGCAGTTTTTATATGCTAAAGACTACATCAAATATGTTTTGTATACAAGGTAATGCTGCTATTGTCCTACGAAGTCGCTTGAAAGTCCGGGTGCTTAAAGAGAACCGGGAGAAGAAGTCCAGAGTGGACGAAAAGGGCATCATCCTGACTAATGGGGACATGGAAAGCAGCCGGAAATCCTCACAGTATCAGGTAATATCTTCAGCTTTAACCAACCCTCCCTTAAACCTCTCACTCCTCTTGACAACATGAAAATACAGATTGTTCTGTTCATCACTTCATCACACCAGCCCTGGTAGATAAATAGCTCTGGTTCTCCAAAACTAAAGCAAACGCACAAAAAAAGTAAATAAATATGAACTTCCGTGCTCGTAGCCAATGAGGATCCTCCTAAAGAATTAAGTGTTGATCAATTAGCTGCAGGATGCTATTTCACTACGGTCCACACTGTAACCCAAACAGCTCAGCCATGTGGCGTCCTCATGACGACGCTCCTCTCTTCACCCTGAGTTTGGCAGTGACATCATGTCCAGTAGATTCTGACCGGTGCTCATGTGTTTCAGGTGCTGAACGAGGTGGTGGTGGACAGAGGCCCCTCCTCCTATCTCTCCAACGTCGACCTCTTCCTGGACGGACACCTCATTACCACAGTGCAGGGAGACGGTGAGCGAGCAGATGATGACTGTTGATGTTCAGCGGTCTGGGGAACATGTTAATGCTTACACCATCATTTAACAAGTCCAGAGTCAGAGTGATGTTGCATCAGGTCAGAGGCTGCCAAGCATTCACACTTGAGTGAACTTTAATGTTATCGGAGTAAAACCAGTCTGACCGACCAAACCAGATAGTCTGTGGATAAGAATATGTTAAGTCTCTGGAAGAGCATTTGTACAAAATACTATATATATATATAGATATAGATATAGAGTTGTATGAAGTTCTGTTCCAGGAGATGTAGGACGTACTCAGGTTTTATACATTTCTATTGTTCACTTCCTGTTGGGAAGTTAATGCATACATTGTCTTTCTAAATCAGTGCTAAAACAATTACGTGATTAATTGCATTAATTGTCTTACTTTCCGCTTCCTTACTTATATTTCTCTTCCGTATAAATAGTTTTGGATTAAAATTGGTGGAGATGCTTTAATTGTGAAGGTTGACTTGCAGTAACTCCTTTAGCGCCTTGAGTTACAGTATGTGTGTCTGTGTGTCCCCTCAGGTGTGATCGTATCTACACCTACAGGAAGTACAGCGTATGCAGTGGCAGCAGGAGCGTCCATGATCCATCCCAACGTCCCAGCCATCATGATCACCCCCATCTGCCCACACTCGCTGTCCTTCAGACCCATCGTGGTGCCTGCCGGGGTGGAGCTCAAGGTAAACTTTGAGACGGTTGAGAAATTACAACAACAACTAGCACATTTAACTTAAGTTACATTCTGATAAAGACGCTACACATCGGAGTATTTTGAATCAATGAAGGTGTGTTTGTCAAAAAAGAGGCATGTATTTACAGGCCGTATTCATACATGATTTGAATATAAAAACTAAACATAATGTTGGAGGTAAATTAAACTGACCTGGATGAATTTCAGTAAAAGTTTGTGATTTAAAAAAAAAAAAATGAGTACATTTCATTTCAGTTGAGCGAAAAACACTTTGTTCTCATCTGTAAAGAAAAATAGAAATACAACCACACATCCTATTCTTTCTGTGACTTTTCTACATTCTTTCCTTGTTATTAGATAATGTTGTCACGTGACGCCAGAAACACAGCCTGGGTGTCATTTGATGGAAGGAAGAGACAGGAGATCTGCCACGGAGACAGGTTAGTCCACATAGCGAGCTGGTCAGCACAAGCAGCAAATGCACACAGACAATAAGGCTGCGTAAGTGAAGCAAAACAACCCAGAGACTGCGTAATGGATAATAAGTTTAACTCTCCAAGCAGCTGCCACAACACTCACAGGCTTTGTTGCATAACCTTATCAACCTGCTTAACGGGCTGGAGGCCAGGAGTGTCCCTTGCGCCAGGTCCAGGTTCTTCCTTTATGTAAGTCATCTCGAGATAATCACCTTCCTGGTTCATGAAATGAGCTGCCAGTCATTTTGAGTCATGGAAACACACTTAACAAATACCCAGTGTTGGTTCAGAAGGAAGTTACTGCATCTGATGTCAACACCTCTTTTGTTTTTATGATTGCAAGTACCTGGACTTTTATTTACTCCTTCGGACTGCACCCATTGTGACACAAAGGCTTTTCTGAATTTAGTTTTTTTCCTTTTCCCTCTTCCAGTATTACCATCACCACTTCATGCTTCCCCGTTCCCTCCATCTGTTTCCGGGACCCGGTTAATGACTGGTTCGAGAGCCTGGCCCAGTGTTTACACTGGAACGTGAGGAAGAAGCAGAACTACCTCAGCTCAGAGGACGAAGAGTTCTGAGGCACGAGGAGTCCTCAAGGTCTTCTTCAAAGTCTCAAGGACCCCTCAGTCTTGGTTTTAGCTTGACCGCGCTCTGTGCCGTTTTGTCTTTTTATGAATCAAAGGTCTCGCCAAACTCCATTCAAAAAGTCTGTCATAATAATGTTACTCTTCATAAATTTGCTCGATGGTAATATTCCAAGTTTTGGTTCCAAACGGCATTTTTGCTGCAGTGCTCCATGTTGTCTTTTGGTGAAATAAATGTGCGGTAATAAACCCCAGTAATGCTCTCCTCACAGACATGAGCTGAAGCGGAATCGTGACAAAGAAATGTTTTTCCTTGCGGCAAACTGATATTCTCAAAACTCCTTAGACTTCTCCGTCCATCCGCGCCCGCGTAGTTAGAAAATGTTGGATGTGCACGGACAAACACAAAGCCATGTCTTCAGCACAGAATACTTCTATATGCCTTTTTTTCAAAAGTCCTTTTCCCCCCAATGAAAATATGAACATTTTAAAATCTCTCTTTTTGTGACCGTGAAGTTGTCACAGCCCCCTCAGCCAATCACGCCAATCCTCCCCTACAGGCTTAACAACAGCTACCAAATTTTAGCTAGCTAGCTCCCGTTAGTTAGAGCAACGACAATACCAAAGTCATTTTGAATCAAACATGGAAGCTATCATTTACTTGCATTTGGCTCAACCGGCTACAAATGCTACCTAGCTAACTAGCTAGGTTAATTTACATAGCTTTTAGTCTTTAGTCTTTTCTTTTAGCCAACAGAAGCTAGTTAGCTAGCAGTTGTTGAGTCCGTGGAGGAGGCTGGAGGCATGTGATTGGCTGAAAGGTGAGGAGACAGCTCCACTCTTGAACAGTCACATTTTGAAATGAAAGTGTTCTAATGGCATACAATAACAGAGTTTTGAGAGAAACTATATATATATATATATATATTTATTTAATATATTAATTTATATATATTTAATATATTAAATATATATATATATTATATTATATATATATTAATTAATATATTAAATATATATATAATATAATATATATATATATATATATATATATATATATATATATATATATATATATATATATATATATATTATATTATATTATATTATATATATTTAATATATTAAATATATATATATATTATATTATATATATATTAATTAATATATTAAATATATATAAATCTAAAAAAAACGAAAAATAAATGAAGAAAAAAAATCAATCTCATGCTACTTAAAGAACCAGGGTTATAAAAGTAACCCACCTAAGTTTGTATGTTTAGAGGTATGCAGCATTAACAACGAGTCTGTAGAATATTTTTGTTCTCCATCATTTTCTAATGTGTAAGTGTATTGGTGGATTTTTGAATGGAATTTGGCCCTACTATTGGTCCAGTATTTTCCCTATGTGTTTTCTTTTTGTATGCTGTGCAAAGGCCTTTTTAAAGTCAAAAAGATGCTTGTAGAGAATGTGTTTGACTTGTAATAAGAAGGAAATGCAGGGGGATGAACTTGGACTACAATCTAAAGGTCAGGTGTGGATGGTAGTTATTGCAATTCCTTTGTTGGTCTGTTTGAGCACTTTTGAGTCTTTAAGGCAGATTGCAGGGACACATCTACTACTTTTATAAACAAAAGCTAGTTCTATCGGTAGTGGTGAAGGATCAGTTGCACTTTTCTGGAAAAGAAAACCTTTCTGAATTCTGTTAATCAAATCAGGAAACACTGATGTGATGTCATGTATGAATGACAAATGTTGTATTACACACTTTTTAGGTGCATCCTGGGAAGAGCAGATTTACAGTACATAATGGGCAAGAGTAGCCCAACTTTACAGACTGTGCCTTAAACACTGGTATCAATGATGTATAGAAATATTATCTTTCAAGGTTTACATCACAGTGGTGATGTAATCACACACATGCACAGATGTGTGATTTGTGCATTTTCATGTTGACTGTTGTCTTTGCTGTCGGCAGCACATTGACTCATTGAGTCATGTAGTATGTGTCGGAAAGCCTCTGTTCCGCTGCCAATGCGTTGGATGACATGTCGAGAATACGAGGTGACATTCATTCCAGGCAGAGACCACAGCGCCGATGTCTTCAGTGTCTTTTTAATGCCTGATTTTTAAAATGTT
Source organism: Cottoperca gobio (assembly GCF_900634415.1). NCBI lineage: Eukaryota > Metazoa > Chordata > Actinopteri > Perciformes > Bovichtidae > Cottoperca > Cottoperca gobio. Next base: position 16,904,723 of record NC_041361.1, read on the forward strand.
GTCTAAGCCATAGCTGCACTGTGTAGGTTTTTTTAGATCAACGTCTGTGGGCTCTGGGGATTGTGTTGTGTGTGTGTGTGTGTGTGTGTGTGTGTGTGTGTGTGTGTGTGTGTGTGTGTGTGTGTGTGTGTGTGTGTGTGTGTGTGTGTGTGTGTGTGTGTGTGTGTGTGTGTGTGTGTGTGTGTGTGTGTGTGTGTGTGTGGGAATTGAATCTTTCAGACTTTTGTCAGTTTGCTACAGGTCTGCCACTACGCAGTCTTTAAGGTTGCCTACCTTACATATCTGTTCACATATGTCTAGATGTTAAAAAAAAAATATATATATATATATATACACACACACACAAATATGAATTGGCTCGAGAAATTGTGAAAACATAAACGGTGGTGTCACCAACTCAAGTGGACCAACTGAGCTCTAAAAGGCAATCATTCCTTAGTGTTTGTAAATATGCCACGCTTGAATAAGATGTATTTTGTAAAGTCTATGTTTATTAACCCGTTTACAATGTATCATTGCTGAAAATAAATCTATTTGGTACTTTTTTACACTAACAAGTTCTTCAGTTAATTATTTTTGTTGATGTGGGTAAAAAAAAAAGTCTTTCAGCAGTTCTTCTCCTCAAACGTTTTGTTATTGTTGAAGTACAGCAAGTACGTGTACATTCAAAAAGAGCCAAAGCTTATTCCAAAAGGACAACTTGTAGTCTAACTTTCAGATGAAGTTCTTTGATCCATGTGTCAAAACAGATAATGGAAACCGTTTGTTTCCAACGTTGGTCTGTTCATTCCCAGTGGACACGAGTTCTGCAAAAAGACTTTTGACTTCTCTTTTCTATGAAGCATTATCAGCTCTTCTCTCAAAGTGCTTTTCACGTTTGTAAATCTGACTTTTGTATGGGTAAGTTTGTTAATGTTGTTAATATGAAGCCTGACATTTCTTTTTCCAGTGCACTTTAATAAATGGAGAGAAAATTTAACCGGGAATTGTGTATCCTCCTGTTTGATCAACATGCGTCAAACCAGTCAGTTACCTGGATGTAACTCCAGTTCTCTCACTATGTGAATAAGGAAAGGGGAGTTGCATCCGAATAACTTCCCTTTCAGTCGTCTTCATGAGGAACAGATCAAACATCAATCTTGTTTTGGTATTTTATTAAGAATCTTGAGTAAGTAAAAAAAAGGAGTAGTCAAGACAATGCAGGTCACAGGATCTAAGTTAGACGTTTACAAAAGCAAACTAAAGTCAGTCATTCGTTGTAATTTACAGGAAGAAAACAAAAGCCCTTTCAAGATAAAAGCTTCTTTTGAGATGGAAGATGTTGGCCTCTTAAAATAACCTTTGGCGTTTACACAGTTAACACCAACAGATTATGATATTACAATGTATATTACAGCAAAAACTAATTAAAAGCCATCATGATTCCACCCGGCAAAGGCACTTGATGTAGTTTCAGTTGTGATGCTTTGACGTCCTGTAGATATGTTAGAAAGAAGTGTTCGCTAAAATACAATATACTGTAATCAGCACATCAGATAAAAAAAAGAAAAACTATGTCAGCTGACTGATACTTTTTTTGTGGAGTTGAATAATATGAGCTCCATAGCAGCCCAGTGCAAAAGCTTCTTGATGTTAGGCCTCAGCGTGCAGCTGTATCCTTGGACCACGACCATCGGATGTTTTAACACTTGCTGTCTGCAAACACTGCAAACAATGTAAGGTTAGTACAACATTTGGATGTTCTGCCGCTTTCTCGTCAATATAAACACACTCGAGGTCAGTACAGTCGGGCACGTGATCAAGATATAAGTTCAGGATATTTAGAAATCGGCAAAGATTAGTTAATATTCCCCTGATGTTTGTTTTTGTCGTCCACTCAGAGTAACGCTGGATTGACTGAAACCAAGAGAAGAACAGCAGAGACATCACAAAGTATACTCACTCCTCTCTCTCAGGCCTTGGCCAAAGCTGTGCACCAATCTGATGAGGCCCCAGAATAAAACTCCTTTAATCGCCAGTGAAATCAAAGCTCCTGTGACGGCAGCAGCCTCCAGGGTGTACGTGCTGTACGTGCTGTCCTGGAACCATTTCATTCCCACCTGTAATTAAAGCAAAACAAGTCATAGTAAAGTCAAGTATGTCATAGAATTGTCCAAAATTAAAAGATACTATACCGTGACTTTTTATAACTTTTTATGACATACTATACTATGACCTTTTAAATCCTTTTTGTTTTTTTATGACGTATTAAGACTTTCTTCCTAAACACTATACTATGACATTTTTATAACAAACTATACTATGACTTTTTTGACACTTTGAAACTCATTTATCTTTATATTATTACTTTTTAATAACTTTTTATGACATACTATACTATTAACTACTAACTCATTTAATTTCCTATGTTTTGGGAAAAGCCTCTTAGAATAACCAAATGTCTCGAGGAATAGCCTCAACATATATTGAGCACTACAATGTTCTTGGGAAAGCAACAGATAATTATTTATGGATCAGTATTTGTATTTGTAAAGTATTCTTACACATACAGATACATTGAAATATTTGAAAAACTCAGGGAAAACTCATTGGCAGCTCACCTCGTACATCAGATAAACAAAGAAGGCTAGTTGAGGAAGGTTCTGCACCATGAAGACCCACACTAACACCTTGGCTTCCTTTAAAACCTGAAAAACAAAAAGTAGTTAGATACAACACTGAATGTCTCTGAACGTTACCACATGTGCTTTGAAGGTTCAAAATCCATCCTGTATGATATGTTCTGGTTAGTTCATGGTCCCTTTGTGTGAAGAGCAGTTTTACGAGTGAAAACAATGGATAAAGAGAACTCACCGCAACAGCTCCGACAGTGGCTGTCAGGCAGGCCCACACCACTCCGACTCCCAGGATGATGATGTTGGGAGCAGACATGGCCGAGTCCGATGTTGTGATGAGGATACAGAGACACAACTGAAACACACCAACAACATTTCATTAAGAAAGTCACTAGTCATTTGAAGAGATACTTGTGTATCAGTTTGTTTCTTTATATGTCATTGTTCTATGGATGGCAGTCCGTTATTACATATATATATATATATATATATATATATATATATATATATATATATATATATACACACACACATATATATACATATATATATATATACACACATATATATACATATATATATATATATATATATATATATATATATATATATATATATATATATATATATATATATATATATATATATATATATATATATATATACATATATACAGTATATCTCAAAAGTGAGTACACCCTTTAGATTTTTGCAAATATTCTGTTATATCCTTTCAGGGGACATTATCCTACTGAAACTTTGATATAACTTAAAGTAGTCAGTGTGCTGCTTGAATAACAGTATAGATTTATTGTCCTTTGAAAATTACTCAGTACACAGCTGTTAATGTCTAAACAGCTGGCAACAAAAGTGAGTACACCCCATAGTGAACATGTCCTAATTGTGCCCAATGATGTTGTTTTCCCGCCCTGGTGTCATGTGACTCGTTAGTGTTACAAGGATTCAGGTGTAAATGATAAGCAGGGCTGTTAAATTTGGTGTTTTGGGCACAATTCTCTCTGAATGCTGGACAACATGGCACCTCATGGCAAGGAACTCTCTGAGCGGCTGAAAAAAAGGATTATTGCGCTTCACAAAGATGGCCTTGGCTATAAGAAGATTGCCAACACCATGAAAATGAGTTGCAGCACAGTGGCTAAGATCATACAGCGGTTTTCCAGGACAGGTTCCACTCGGAACAGGCCTCGCCAGGGTCGACCAAAGAAGTTGAGTCCACGTGCTCAGCGTCATATCCAGAGGTTGGTTTCCAAAAATAGACGTGCGAGTGCTTCCAGCATTGCTGCAGAGGTTGCAGAAGTGGGATGTCAGCCTGTCAGTGCCCAGACCATACGCCGCACACTGCATCAAATCGGTTTGTATGGCCGTCGCCCCAGACAGAAGCCCCTTCTGAAACCGATGCATAAGAAAGCCCGCAAACAGTTTGCTGAAGACAATGAATCCAAGAACATGAGTTACTGGAACCATGTCCTGTGGTCTGATGAGACCAAAATAAACCTGTTTGGGTCAGATGGTGTCCGGCGTGTGTGGCGGCACCCTGGTGAGGAGTACCAAGACAAATGTGTTTTGCCTACAGTCAAGCATGGTGGTGGCAGCATCATGGTCTGGGGCTGCATGAGTGCTGCCGGCACTGGGGAGCTGCATTTCATTGAGGGACACATGAATTCCAATATATACTGTGACATCCTGCAGCAGAGCATGATCCCCTCTCTTCGGAAACTGGGCCGTAGGGCAGTTTTCCAACATGATAATGACCCTAAACACACCTCCAAGATGACAACGGCCTTGCTGAAGAAGCTGAAGGTTAAGGTGATGGACTGGCCAAGTATGTCTCCAGACCTAAACCCAATTGAGCACATGTGGGGCATCCTCAAGAGGAAGGTGGAGGAGTGCAAGGTGTCCAACATCCGTGTGCTCCGTGATGTCGTCGTGGAGGAGTGGAAGAAGATTCCAGAAGCAACCTGTGCAGCTCTGGTGAATTCCATGCCCAGGAGGGTTAAAGCAGTGCTAGATAACAATGGTGGTCACACAAAATATTGACACTTTGGGCACAATTTAGACATGTTCACTATGGGGTGTACTCACTTTTGTTGCCAGCTGTTTAGACATTAACAGCTGTGTACTGAGTAATTTTCAAAGGACAATAAATCTATACTGTTATTCAAGCAGCACACTGACTACTTTAAGTTATATCAAAGTTTCAGTAGGATAATGTTATCCCCTGAAAGGATATAACAGAATATTTGCAAAAATCTAAAGGGTGTACTCACTTTTGAGATATACTGTGTATATATATATATACATATACATATTATAGAGGCTGTGTGTCACATTCTGTATAGACAAATGCACATGTACCTGAGCCTGAAGGTCAAAGGTCACCATGGAGAAACACAGGTTGAGCAGGAAGTATTGCTCCTGGAGAGAATCCAAGGCGCCGCCCACACGGAACGCCATCATGTTGCGCCTCTTGATGAGCATCGTGGTGCAGAAGACGTGGATTATGCCCAGACACATGATGCACACAAAACGAGCCTGCGAAACAAACAGATCAAATAAATCAATTTTGGATGATGCTTCATTCTATATATACACACGACATCCTTTATAGTATACGATTGTAAAGAGTCATGTGTGAGTGTTGCCAAAATGATGTAGTAATAATACTAATGTAGTTTTGCAGGTTTGTAGTCATTAATCCAACCCATTGACCTGATGGTGCAACAGTTAAAGTCAGGCGATCAGTCAGTAGGATTACTCCTCTGGAGACCATGAACATCCTCATTTCATAGCAATCCATCTCATAGTTGTCGATGCATTTCAGTCTGGAAGAGGTGGACTGTCCCTTCAACCAACAGACTGCCATCCAATGACAAGCACATGGTGTAGTGCCGGAGTAACATTATTCAGGGCAGGCGTCAGTAGAGACTCTACAGGTCACTCATCAGCAAAGCTTTTACTAGACAGGAGAAACTTAGCAGCTATGTTGGGGCTCGACATTCTTCTAACTAGAACAAACATTGCACAATAACAGCAGTGTTTTCTCCTTTCCCCACTTTTAATTTTAAAATGATCTTTGAGTTAAAAAAGCAAAGTTTAATGAGTTATTAAATTGTAATTTTAAGAATTTATGTATAAGTTTGATTTATTTATTTGTATTTGATTTTTAAGAAATCACATGGTTACAGATTATACAAAACTAAATATAATAAAGATAAAAATATGATTAGATAAAATAACAATCAACAAAGCAGAGGAAAAGAGAGAACTTGATGATTAACATCAATTTAAGGGATATAATTAACAGATAACAGATACATCATTATTCTCACATGTACTTTAATTGTCTGCATCATTCGTAAGGTCGTGTGCATGTTTCTCATCTTTCGTCAAAGATATGAACTCTAATCCTTTCTAATCCTCATGGTTATTATAAATGTATAAGAGTTCTGAAGATGTATTTTCGCTATGTTTGATGTACTTCTTTATGCTGTGTCTGCATGTCTGTCTTGTTTTAACATCTTGGAGCCAGGCTGTAAATACATGTTCTCACTTGGATTCATGTTGGTTTTGTAAATCCTTCAGTAATATCAATACATCAGTGAAATGAACAAGAAGAAGTCATGAAAACATTTCAGTATTTAAAGAAGATTCGGAAACTTTAAGTGTCAGCAATTCCAAAGCTGTGTTGTAGTTTTTTGTATTATAATTATATGAATGATAATTAATTATAACACTCCCCATGCAGTGTGTCGTCTCAGAGAGTCCAGTAGAGGGCGACCTACCAGCAGCTCCTGCTTGCTCTTTGACTCCAGCACCAAGTAGTTGACCACCGATCGAACCATCAGCAACAACACGCTGAGCACAAACACCACCAGCTCCTGCTTGTTCTCCTGCAACACTCCCCGGCTGATGTAGTAGATGCAGAACGCTGCAGGGGACACGCCACACAACGCTCACATGCAACACGAGTCCCATCATTACAGTCATTTTCTCTTTATATAGCTACACTTTCATAATTGTAACATTACATGTATATTATTTTAATTCTTTAACGCTCACACACTCCATTATAGAGCAGTATTCATTCATATTTTATATAAATGGTTTGTGGTACTGATCTTTTCTATTAACCACTTAGTGTATAAAACGTCAATAACAATGCCTATTACAAGCTAACAAAAAGCTTTATTTCAAAGGTTTCTTAACTTAACTAAAACCTTCAAATCAAATAAATCATTAACTTTTCTGTCTCTGCTTTAATAAATGCTGGGACGGGTTCAAGCCCTTCATGACTCAGCACCAATTTCCCCACAGAGTTAATTCACATACTGTATAATAAAACAACAGATAGCTATGGAAGGTGATGCGGATGGGGGTGGGCTGTCTTTTGTGAATATGTTTGTGTGCACAATTACATTCCTGTTGTTGTTGTTTTAAATCATATTCAGGATGTGTCCCTAACATGACCATCAATGAGCAGCATCATGAAGCTGGTTATCAACAGGCTCTGGTACCTCTCTGGGTTTTCCAATCTGGCTCTGAGCATGTTCATGTGACGGAGGGGGAGTTGTTGATTACAAGCCACGTGATAAGAATCAAGAGCGGAGGACTTAATATGACTTGGGAAGAAACAAAGACATACTTTCTGCTTCTAAAGGAAAATGAGCAAAGTCACCAGGTTGTACAGTTCCAGGTAACTGCTAGAGACAGGGTTGTACTTGGTTTAAAATATGGCTTATAAAGTACTCACCAAGATAAATCAAATAATTAAGTTTCCAGCTAGAAAAGCTACATTTCTGGAGAGCTCAATTCTTGACACATTAGCTTGAGTTGCAGTTCAAAGTCATTGTGATTATGCTGCCATCTCCTGGTACACCGGAGTGTCACAGAAGGGTTACATTAAAAGTTCACCAACATACACATCTCGGTCACAAAGTAACCAACTACATTAATAGAACAAACTATTAATGTAGACAAATAATTGGGAGAACAATCAAGAAGGACAATACCCGTTAGTTGTAACCCGCTGTGACTCTTGTATAGGGTTAACTGTAGTATGATGGTGATACAGAACAGAGACACTTTGGGGAAGGATAAAGCCTCAGCACACAGTGACGCATTTGGGAGAAATCCAAAGTTAAGCAACTGCATTAATATCCTCCCGCTTTAATCACATGATAGCATCAGAAACACTTCTGCTTTTTGCAAACTGGCTCCACTTCCTGATGGTACATGGCTTTCTACCTTACTCACATATTCCAACAAACTGGATGAGAGACACAGTGAAGTTGTCCTCATCAGTCACATCCGTGTCCATGCGCTGCTTGAGGATGCTGGACAGGGCGAGGCCGAGCAGCGCCAGCAGAGACGCTACGGTGAAGCAGTAGTAGAGCTTGAGCAGCCACGATAGCTCCGACCAGGGCTTCCTCTGCGAGAGGGGGAGATGGAGAGGACAAAGAGGGTGAAACAACCTGTGAGGAGGACAAAACTTTCCCTCCATCATCACACCCAAATAATTGGTTTTAGTTTCCCTCTACTGAAGTGGACTTTTCAGAACTACTCATGTTTAGTTCTTCTGCAGCAGCTCACCGGTCCACATGGTGTCGGGATCAGCTGCTGGTGCCTCGGCCTCAGGTTTGCAGACAGAAGGTCTGGGTCCTCCGGTGGTTGCCCAGAAATCTGGTTGCCCAACAAAGGACTGCAGTGTAAAAGAGTAATTCATAGTGTAAGAGAGACACAGTAGCTTGAAATATTCATTAAAGCCACTAAATGATCTTCTGTAGCTCTTTTATACTGATGTATTGAAGTATATTGAGAATATGGGTGATTAAATGTTGTGTTGCGTGTCAATAAGTACCTTGTAGAGTAATTTTTTATTCATTTATTATTTTAATACCTTTTTTTTTGTCAACGACAATAGCCATTGATCAACCGACAAACTGTTTATAAAGCTATTATACAATTATAAAAAATATTTATTATAAAAAGATATGATAAAAATAAAAGACAAAATGTTAATGATAAAAGGAGCAAAACAATTGACTACAAGCACAGGATAGTAAACAAGCAACAGCAGAACACAAGCAAAGGGAAAATACAAATATGCAATATAATATGTATACGTCTAGAAATAGTCCAGACAGAGTAAAAGGAACAGAGTAGAAGATACAGTCGGTCTTATTCACAGCAGGCAGTGAGTTATAAAAGGAGAAGCACAGGTGTTAATAATAACATTAACGATGGCTTATCAATTTCATTATTTACAGCTGTGGGTTCCCTATGAAAAAGCAGAAGAGGACAACTAATGCAAATAAGAACTTATTATGTACTTTTGAACCTGCGTGTCAGCGATCAAAGGCCAGATGATTAAGAACATCATGATACAGAATCGAATGGACCTTAATATTAAGTAAGTACATAAATGAATAGGTGCAAAGTGCTTCACAAGTCAATAGCAACAGAGACAAACACTTAAGAGACCTACACAACACACACGATCACAATAAAAAAAAAATATATATATGGGTGATTGTTCAGCTACGGACCATTTTGGTCTGGAACTTTTTAGAAAAAAATAAGTATATTTAGAGAAATGTTTCAATATGTTTATATTTCTACATCCTGTGTATTAACACTTCTTGACAGTGGCTATGCTGAATTTCTTTAAATAATATACAATTTTTATGATTTTATTAAAACAGTCGGAGGAAATCATAATTTCCATCACACTACAAAAAGTTGTTTTAAAAGAAAACATATTTAACAGAAGAAGACGGTAAACAGATGAACCAGACTGAATATATACATATATTACATTATTAATATGCAGCCTGTGCGATATTTGAAAGTGCTGATACTCAGGGTAACATCTAGCGTTTACTATCTGAACACAGATTGACAAGACGTTTTCTCCTGACGCAAACGACATTAATTATAACGTTAATATAAAAGTCAACGAACTTCTCTACAGACCTTGTCTCGGCCATTTCCTTGCAGATTAGCCTGCAGGGCCGGAGATTACATTATTGGAGTTCGCCCGCCTTCTGTTGACAAAACTTCTGTTTCACATTTGACATGTAAACAGGAAGAAGAGCCTGCTGTGTGTCCAGAGTTGTTCTGTGCACGAGTTGTTCTGTGCACGAGCCTCTACGTCTCTTCACTTTGGCTGCTCGGGAGCGCTGCTGCCCCCTGGAGGGCTAGTCGGTGAATTACAATGGTGGAAGAAGCATTTAGGCCAGACCCGCGGGCCACATCCGGCCCTTTGGCCGGCCCTGTCCGGCCTGCGTGAGGACAGTCGTAAATTATAACATATATGAAAAAGTATATATATATTTTTAAACGGCACCCTTTTCAAAATAAAAGCAACACCATTGTATTGCGTGCATAGTGTAAATAACTTTCTAACTGTGTTGCTATTATTTTGAAAAGGGTGCTGTTTTACTTTAAACGCGCGCGTGAACAGCTACAAGTGATGCTGGCCCTCAAAATGTCCGCTCACGCCAAAATAAGAAAGATTGATACAGAATGCCGCGTTTTCAAGAAGACATGGACTGCTAAGTATTTATTTACAGAAGTCAAAGGTAAAGCCGGGTGCTTAGTTTGTGGTGCGCAGGTCGCTGTGTTCAAGGATTACAATTTGAGTCGCCGTTCAACATTGCACATCCAGAGATGCACCTGTCAACACAAGTTATGTCTTATCCCACAACATCTCTAGAAAAGGTTTATCAAGGAGTGTTTGGTGGATTCTGCAGCACTCGTATGTCCGGAGAAAAAGGAGGCATTTGAGAAGCCATGCAGTCAATGAAAGGGACAACAACAGGGAGGGATGTGTTCACGGAGGTAAATGCATGTGTGGACAAGTTGGGACTGAATTGGGACAAGCTGGCAGGCGTGACACCGGATGGTTGTCCAAATCTGACGGGAAAAATGTTGGACTTGTGAAGAGAATGCAGTATAAAGTGACAGAAATGAACCCTGAACAGAAATTGGTATTTTTGCATTGTGTTATACATCAGGAAGTGTTGTGTAAGTCAGTTCTAAACATTAACCATGTTGTTGATGTTGTAACTAAAATAGTTAACTTCATCAGGGCAAGAGCTTATTTGATGTCAAGCACTGTGAGACAGTTTGTTGCACTTTTGGAGGAAAATGAGACTGAACATGGGGACATAGGCTACCACGCCTGCTGTCAGGTGGCTCAGCCTGGGCTAAGAGTGAGGGACCTGAGAGAAGAGTCAAGACTTCTGTGTGAAGAAAGGAAAAGACGTCCCACAGCTTTCAGATGCAGACTGGATGGCAGACCTTGGTTTTGCTGTAGATGTGACGCACTAATGAATGAACTAAATGTCAAACTGCAATGCAAGGGCCTTTTTGTGCATGAAATGTACAGCGCAGTGAAGGCTTTCATGAGAAAGTTGCAGCTTCTCAAGCCAAATGGAGGACAACATTCTCACCCACTTGCCAACACTGAAGGAAGCCACACCATCAGCTGATCACCTCCACAGGAACTCATCCATGTTAGAAGCACTGCATGGTGAGCTTTGGAGGCGATTTCAAGACTTTAAAACAGTTGAGAATGAAATGCACATGATTTTTCCCCATTTACATGCAATGTGGATGATGCACCCAGTGATGTTCAGCTTGAACTCATTGGGTCACTTTGGGTCAGTCTCACTGCCTGAGTTTTACTCTTCCCTGAAAGAGGAGAACTTTACACACATGAGGAGACATGCTCAGAAGATTCTGGTCCTCTTTGGATCTACCTACATATGTGAACAGACATTCTCAGTGATGAAGTTCAACAGATCCAGATCCAGATCCTCTATCACTGATGATCACCTGTCAGCTGTCCTGCACATATCCACCTCAGACATTCAACCAGAGTTCAGTGCACTTGTTCAAGCTCAAGACAGACGGATGTTTCTCACTGAACAAGTAAAGTGAACTGAAAAACATCAAAAGCACTTATTACTTTTTGTATGAAGTTGATTACTTGCTTATCTTTAACATACTGTAAAACACCTTTTCAGTGTTATAATAATATTGATCAGAATTAAGTTAAATTTATTGTTGATTCGGCCCTCCAACACAGCTCGGGTTTCTCATGTGGCCCCTTGTAAAAATCAATTGCCCACCCCTGATTTAGGCCTTTTACAGTAAATGCATAACAAGTACATCTAGTCAAAGTAGCTACAGTGTAGAAATACTCTGTTGCAAGTTGCATTCAAAAGCTTACTTAAGTAAAAGTAGTAAAGTATTAGCACCATAATAGACCTATACTTGAAGTGGGCAGAAGTAAAAGTACTCATGATGCAGAATGGGTTCAGAAAAAATGTACAGCCTGAATATATTAATAAATGTTTATGTCCGTTTTGGATTCATGTTTGCACAACAATTATTTGACATGCAGCTTTAGTTATTAGTCACTTTACAAATTATGATTATTGTTGAGCTGAGACAATATATGAAGTTTTCAAGTGTGTAGCCTACAAGTACAGCTACAATATTAGTAGATTGACACTTTTATTGGCAACTACTTTGATTGTGTTGAAGTCCTTTTTCATGCAGAAACCTTTCATGGTTCCAACTTTAATAATTTGATAATTTTCTGCCTTTCCTTTTTAAATGATTTTAATCATTTTAAGGTGTCACTTTGAGCTTGGAGAACTTGTCACAGCATTTCTCACTATCTTCAGAAGTTTTTACAAACTAAACAATCAATCAACTAATGGATAAAACAATCAACAGATGAATTATGCAAATATTATTTCGTTGCAGTCCTTTATGCAAGATAGTTGAAAAGTAGCTCCACCTTAACCAACTACAGCAGTAAAATCCTTCATTGACAAAAATGAATGAGGTGTGTGTGTGTGTGTGTGTGTGTGTGTGTGTGTGTGTGTGTGTGTGTCGTGTTATTGGATTATAATTAGTGTTGCATTAACGTGTACATGACTTTAATGTTGCAGCTGGCAAAGGTTGGGTAGCTTAACCTATACATCATAATGTATTAGTTGATTTATATTCTGTATTAAACATCTAAACCTGCAAAGTAACTAGAAACGTAAGCTATCAATGCATTAAAGTAAAAAATATAATATTTGCTTCAAACGTGTACTAATCATTAAACATTTCTACGTACTTATAATCATAAACCAACGCTAAGTGCACTTGTATTCAAGTCATAGTCACTTGGTTATCAAAGTATACAATTTAATGAATTCCAAAGGTCCTGCAATATACAGTATAGAGGCCATTGAATTGTTTATACCTGTGTACTGATACGTCTGGTTAAGTAACCTAAGAGAGAAAATAAATGATTAATTGAACAGATCATGGATGCCCATTTCTTTTTCGTGGACACAGAGAGAAAGTACAACTCCCTATTCTTCATTAAGGGTAATAAGCCAAAATAAATGAATGCTGGTACATGTTAGTAGTACGTGTAGTAATAATGTACAGGGGTTACATTAGGATTTATTATTTGGGGGGTTTCTGAGTTTTTGTGAGTGGGGTCCGGGGGATCCTCCCCGGGAAATGTTTTTGATAAACAAGCTCCGTATAGATGTTTACCTTATTTCTATTCAAAGTTTACATGTCTTCATCATTACACATTATCATCACAGTATTCACAACAATGGATCCGCACAGTATCTTCAATACCAATACAGGAACTTCACAGTATCCTCTCAGTAATATCCGCAAAATATCCGCAATACCATTGCAGTATTGACAGAATATACGCAATACTAAAACAGTGTCCCCACATATGTGCGGATACTGTTTTAGTATTGTGGATGCTGTATTAATATTGTGAAAAGCAATACTAATACCGTATTTGCAATACTACTATATGCCTACACTTATCACACAAACTTCTACAGCATATAGGCAACTGTATTATTGTGCAGTGCAACAGATACGCTTATGGTAAGGATAGTTCACTGCGGGGAACTGCAACACACTTTCTTCACACAGTCCCTTTAACACCATTAGCCTTTTATTCCTGTGTGTTATGTTAGAAGCATTTGATTTTTAACCACAAACACAATGACAAACATGACAGACATCCTTTTTGAGCACCATCTGTTTTGTTTCGTGGCAGCTTCGTCAAGCAGTAAAGAGTCTCACCGGAAACGCAGCGATTGTATCATGTAAAATACATTTATTGCTGGAAAAGGTACTAAAAATAAGAAATACATATCGAAACCTTTTCAGATAAATGAGTTTGGACTCCCGTTAAAAGTTACCCTGTATCACCAATGTGTTAGCTACTGCATTTCCCCCTCCCCTCGAATAAAGCTTTTATTGTGAAGGTGTTTGCTTGTAATGTGTTGTTCTTTCGGGTTAGCTTGACACTGCGCATTGATTGTTGTTAGCTAGCAGCCACGTCTCAAAAGGCAGGTGCACAGATATGTGCCACCCATAAAGATAAAGGTTTGTGCATAGTGGGTGT